>NW_009737338.1:32357-61767 GCF_000703405.1 Apaloderma vittatum
CAAAATAGCATAAGCAGTGGCCCTGGGGGCAGAAAGGCCACAGCAAACCTTTGCAGAGGTGCTGCAGTCGCACTGCCCCTTATGCCCTGCACCACTCCCTTATGCCCTGGCTGGTAGCCCCGGGTAGTGCTGGTGGGGTAGAAGGTTCCAGAAACCTCTCTGTGCCCCCCTCACAGCGGTTGTGCCAGGCGGGGCCGGGGCCGGCACTTCACGAGCATCGCTAAACATTTCGCAGTGTCCCGCTCCATGACCTCATGAGCGGCAGCAACCTGGGCGAGCCTGTTTCGCAGATGGACAAAGCCCTCTCTGTGTACAGGGTTTTTTTCCTTACGACTGTAAAATTAAGGAGTGGGAGAGAAACCTGGGCTGTATCATAATCTCCCGGTGGTCCACCTCCTCCACCCAGCCCTGCAGACTGTCCAAAACGTTGTCATTTTACCCCAGAAGGCAAACAGGCCTGGGGTAGATCCAGAAGAGATTACAACATAATCCAATTCACAGGGAGGGGTATTTTTGAAGGAGGATTATATTATTTTTTTTTCTGGCTGGCTGCCAAAAATAAATAAATGCTGTAAGTATAATGTAATGTTTTTAGTGGGCATGGTGATGGAAAGAGAAGGCTCATTTCCATATCCACACGAGAGAGAGAGAAGGGCTAATTTGATTTTTGTAGTGGTGTGCAAAGCAGTCTGAGGGTATGTAAGGTATAAAGGCTGACATTTCACAGTGGAATTTCAAATGCAGTATTAATGTAAAGAAAGCAGTGCTTCACTTCTAATCAGAACAAAAAGCAGTGCTTCATTTCTAATCAGAACAATGTACTACGGGTGCTTGTTCTGCATTTCAGCATCAAAAAGTCTCTGCCTGAACCTTTTGTGACCTTCAGAGTTTTGCATAATTAGCTTGATTAAAGACACAGCACAATTTTAGCACCAGGGACCAAAAACCACAAATTAGTGAGGATCGCATGTTTTGCAAAATAATACCATTCATGTGATCGTTTGTTTTGCCCTAATCATTTTTGAAATATTAGTCCATTGCTTCGACTTGAGTTGCTGGTTGTAACAGATAGCCAGTTCCCAAATAAAATGTAAGTCTCTACAAAAATGTTTCCATTGCATGAGAAACTCTTACTGGATTTGTCTAATGTCATAGGGCCGAGTTTGATGTTTGTATTAGGGATATGACTGAAAAAGGCCCGCAGTACAAATATTTTTCAGCCACATATGCTGTCATTTCACTGGGCCTTCCTCAGACTTTGTTTTTACCATTTTGATTTGTGTGTTAACCTCAGATTTTCAGTATGGTGAATCCAATAAAAACCAGACCCAAAATGTATGGTAACGCATAGCTAGACTTTTGCATCTGGGGAGCATCAGGTCATCTTGCAGAGAGCAGTTTGGTGACTGCTTTCATCAAGGAACCCACAAGATAAATGTGGGGACTAGTAACAGAAGTACTGCCCTAATGCTTCTTGGACCAGGCCAGGTGGATATTGAGCACACAGTGCATTCCCAGAGCGTTCTGCAGAATGCAGATACCTGTCCACTGATATAAATAGAAGGCACCCCTTTGGCAAGGTGACCTACCTCCTGCGTGTTACAAGAGAGAGACTGCCTAGTTGTTTTCTCTCCACTCACACAAGAGGTATTAATTTCCTACTGCCTGAGGGTGGTGGAAAGAAAAATGCTCAGAATGTCCCAAGCATCCCAGGCCCAGACGGAGAGCTCTTTTATAGGACCCTCTTCCTTTGCCAAACACTATTTTTCCTCACCGCTTTGGTACAGAGTGGCTGTGGATGCCTGCCCATCCGTTCGCCTTTCCTAACAGGTTTCCTGACATGATCCCTGTCTCTCAAACAATGGAAAAAAAGGAATCAGGCAAGTGCAGTTGGATTCACACAATCCGTGTTCACGTGCCTATGTAGCTGCTTAAGGCCAAGCTTACATCTCGCTCCTCTGTCTGGTTTTCAGTAGCTTCCAGACTGAAGAAAATGGTCAGCTACTTCATAGAGTTTGCAAGCTATTTAAAGAAACTCCGCCCTTGTCCACACTGTACCTACAGCCCTCTCCATCCGCTCGCCTGCTGCACAGATTTATGCAACCCTCTGCTGTTAGCACACCCTCATTGCTGCAAAAGATCTCAGCTCAAGACCTTCATGTGTTAAAAGAAATTAAGGAAGTTGCAAAATCTGCTGGTACAATAATAACAGTGGGTGTTCTTACAGAAACCAGTATAAGCTGGTTGAGTGGCGCATCTGGGACGGTTTTAAGAAGAAACTTGATTAATACCACAGATGACTGCTATTTAAAGCCACTAATTTTGATGCATAGTTTGGGGGAGGTTCAGTTTACCCCTAAGCAAAAAAGCAGGAGTTAATACAGACAGTGAGCATACGTGCTCCACTGGATGGTATTGATCACTGGTAATTTAGATTTGATATTTTAAAAGTGGAGAATTTCATTAGATTAAATATGAGGAAATTCCAGTGGGGCAAAAAGTGCAAGGAAAACAGCAGCAGATCCCTCTGCCCCTTAGACAGGAGATTTAACCTGAAGACTGGGTGAGACAGTCTCATTTGGAAAACAAAGTGAAAGAGAAATATGTGATATGTGATTAAAGAAGAATCTGCTGCAGCTCACTCTACAAAACTAAAAAGTAAGTAAACAAACTACTTTACCCAAGGAAGATGAGGTTAAAACAAGAAATTAAGTGGACCGTAGCAGTTGATAAAGGTAGGAGAGGACATGAGGATAAGTCCACAATGATAAATGCTGCTTGTTGGATAACATGTATGACAGTTGAATGCCAATGAAAGAGGATTTTGGAGAAGATAAATACATTTGTATGTTGATCCTTTGTTGTTCAGAGATTCCTGTTTCCACAAGTCCATTTTCAGGAATGTAAGGTATGATCAGGGTTGAAGACTCTTGGATTGGAGGAACTTGGAGGAAACTTATATTCAGTGAAGTAATGGGATACCAGAGTGCTCATCCAAAGGAAGTTAAGTGTGAAATAGTAGGTTGGGATACTGGCACAGATGTATTTTCTAAGTAATCAGATGTAGCTGTTGTTAACCATCACTAGAAAGTCCATGTGGTGAGTTTGTAATAGAAGAAGGCATTGGAAACTTTTTACTTCAAAGAGGTAAAATTCATGTGAATCCTCAGGAAAAGCGAGGACTGAGTTAGCAAGAGTCAAGGCTAGTATTCACAGTGTACACTTTACAACAGGCCAAGGCCACACAGACTCTACTGAGGAAATTCAGCTCTTCTCTTTGCCGGACAGCCTGATCTGAGTATCTGTGTTCAGAAGTAAGTGAGAATGAGTGGTGAACCCTCCACAAAGCACTGGAACCTTTAAAGAATCCTGTGACAATGCTGTGTCTTTGTGGGGAGGCAGGAAGGTCCTTCTCTTGGTATAAAGGAGGCTAAGATCAATTGGGATGAACAGATTTTAGGCAGCACTCAGCTCAGCATACGGACTAGTTGCAGCACCATATGGAAGGCGATGATATTATAGCAATAGATGTAATGGATCTGATTGTGATCTGGCTTGTGACAGTTCTAGGCAGATGCAACTCCTTCAGCTTTAATGGACTTATCACAGCTTCACACCAAATGAAGTGAAACAAGTTTTAGGTACAATATATCTACATTAAGCAATGAAAGTCTTGTGATTTGTGTGATATCTTTTATAATTTCTTGTTTCTTTTTCTTTTTTTAACTACAGTGTTAGCATGTTGTGTGGGGAGACATTTTTTTATCCTTATTAACAGTTGCCATTCTGTTTGTTGTAAGCTGTGTGTGGGTTCCTGTGCAAGACAAAGGCTCCCCTGCTCTGGCTGGGGAGCTTTGTGCCAGCTCTTCACAGCAGTTTTGGGCACATTTTTCTTCACTGGGAGTAGAAGGAAGGAAACAGAGCATGTGTGCACAGCAAAGGCAAGCTTTCCAAACCTGGTTAATCTCACCGTGCCCTTGCTGTGCAAACCCTGGCTGCTGTGAATGCAATGGAGCCAGGGAAAGCAGAACACAAGGAAGAGAAGAAAGGAAACAAAGGACAGAAGCAATGGAGAAGATGGAGAGGTAAACAAGCTAGCGAAAGCGAAGCATGGAACAGCAGGAGGGCTGCGATAGCAGTGCTATTCTTAGAAAAGAAGAAAGCAGAGGGAAATATTTCTTTACAGATAAAGAAGACCTAGAGATTTGGAGCTGTGCTGCCTTTCCTTTATGTGATAACTTGCTTCCTCACAACTCATTTCTCACCACCAGTCATCAGCTTTTCCTGAGAATGGGTGGCTGAAGTCAATGGGCAAATACTCTAAAAGCAAAGCTCCTAGATAGCTTTAACATACATACACAATTCTCCTTCAGCTCCTGATTATCATTCAGCTTTTCCTATAGCTGCATAAATTGATATTGAGCAGCAGGTCACTTGTCCCCAGCGAGCAACCCTGTATTTGAAAGGACAGGGAGGAAAATGGGGGAAGGTGAACATGATAGGGAAGACAGGAAATAGAAGAGAAAGCTAGGGATGAAGAAAACAGCAAGAAATCCATTCCATGGACCTCCTCCTCTTCTAGCCTCCTGCTTGGCTGTGGCTGGAGAACATCTGATGTGTAGGCAGCGCTCAGGGCCCAGGAATTCACATTTGGAGGAATATGCCTTCTACAGTTGTTAGAGATGCTTTTGTCAATGTGGGAAATGGCCTGGTTAAGTCCAGCCCTGGGAGTCAGTCACAGATCAGGGAAGTTGTCTTTGGAGTTGTCTGTATGGGCCAATGTAGATTTGAAAAGGACGCTGTGCTATTGTTTCACTTTTTTTTGGCCACAGCTAAATAAAGAAAATATGTTCCAAATAAAAGAGGTATCTACTATCAGCTTTGCAGGCTTAAAAAGAGTGATGATCTGGATAATAATCAAAGTTTGGGATTTCGTTTTCCTATAGGCTGCTTTGATGAGACATGAAGAAAAATTGCCTTTTAAATGTTGTCCTTTGTGCAGAAAGACGTTGCAGATTCTTTCATTTTGATCTGCTGCCTTTGCAATTGCTAGCTGGCTGTCAAGTAGAAGCTGCAGGCTGCGCTGCGACAGCATAGTGGAGTGGCTGGGAAGGCAGCCTGCAGTATGACAGCATGTGGTACACACCTACCTCAACAGCTCTCCAAGAGCAAGAGTAACTCCACTGACGTATGCTAGTGTAAGAGCAGAGCTTCAACGGCACAGATGAGGAGTCTGAGTGGAGAGACATGTGACATGACTATGGACAGCAGAGCAAGAGGCACCATGAGTGTGACTCCTTCACCACCCTGTGTCTTCCTCCCTTCACACACAGTCATTCTGCTCAAGGTCACTGTGCCAGACCCAGGCCAGCCGAGGAAAATAGCCCTGTATCACTTCTCTTTCATGTATTTCTGTTGGACCATGTGACCTGTCAGAAAAGGCAGAAAAAGAGAAACTCATTGACAGTGCATGGAAACGGGAAAATGATTGTTTAACCAGTGAAGTCCCCATGGGTCTTGAGGAACTGATGAGGTGGAATTGCAGTACAAGGTGCATCATATGAGTGCATTAGCCATACTTGCAGTCATTTGTGTTGCCACAGCAGCTGTGCGATGCCAAGGGCACACTCCTCTGCAGAGTTGCAGAAGGGAAAATACAGCATTTGTTCTGCTTTTAACTACAGCTGATGTCAACAGAGTCACAACCAAGACCGTGTGAAAGAAAAAGATTTTCAATTTTTGAATGTTTTAATCTGTTCCATAGTTCTATCACCAATAACCCGGCTTTGAATCTGCAGCAATCTGCATTACGCTTCCCCCGGAGCACTCCTTAAGAGTATAAATTTTTCTAATATGTCAAATGTTGCTAGGAAGCCACTCCTCAGTGAGGACTAGCTATGTGGAAGGTTTCAGCTCTTGGAGTTCAGCTGTTTTTAATTACTCGCACAGATAAGTGTAGCCATTTATATTCTTTGAACTGGAAAAGGTTGCTTTTCTATTTTTAACCCCTGAAGACGGCTGAGTAATTCAAATAAAAGTCCTCAATCCAGAAATAACCTTTTTTTTCCGTTTTTTTTAGCCCCATGAAGATGAAACCCAGTTTCTCCTGAGCCAGACTTTAACCCATACCTACTCAGTTCAGTTTGATTACATTCAGGTCAGGTTTTCATAGTTCAGAAATAACCATAGTCTCTGAGACTTATCTGTTAGGGCATTGAGCAACATGGCTTGCATTTAAGAGAAAGCCCTTCTGCAGCAGTACTCACACAGAGGGGCACTGCTTTGTAGGATTCGCCACTAAGTAAGATGCTACGTAACATGTATAAGGGTGACAAGAGCTGGTCCAAAACAAACATGTATGACCAATTTTCCAAAAGAGCTCAGCATGTTGCCATTAATGCCACAATGGGGAGAGACTGCATGCTAAGCACTAACAAAAATCTGGCCCTTGTTTGGATGTGAACGGGGGCTTGAGCTCTTTAGAAAATCTGGCTGCAATTGTGGGTGCTGAGTACTTAGGAAGCAGTGGTGGTCTTGAACCAGGGCTACCATTACTCCCTGATTTACACCCCTGTCAGCCATTGACTTTCAGCAGAGTTACACCCTTCTTGAATTGGAGCAGCACAGTCAGGCTGCCATCATTTATAAATCAGAGCACATATATAGATAGCTTATTTTATTTTAATTTTTTTTTAAGAAAATGTTTTTGAAATATTACCCTCTTGCCTGAATCTGGGCTGCTCCTGACCGCCTGCCAGCTCCCAGATTAAATGTAAGTCATTATGGAATGTTTTCCTCACATGGGAAAGACTGGAGTGATTCGGTGTTAGTTTTGCCCTCCAACATTAATTCTAATTACCTCAAAATGCAAACATGTTTGAGTTTCCAGCAGATGACATTATTTTCTCTTTGACATCAGACATCAAAGAAAGAAAAATAAACATGGGACAGTGACAGCATTAGGCCTCTGGTCATTTTTCAGAAGGTTTTTCATGTTCTGTTCCAGACTGGTTCTTCTTTAAGTCTTGTCTTGGATATTAGGGAGGGGAAAGGTTTACAGATTCAGAGACTGATGGAGTCTTTTCCCTTCCAGTTCTCTTTAAATAAGAGGGGGCTGGGGAAGGGAGAGAAACAGTCTGGTTTAGATCAGAGTTGGAGTCTTGGCTTTTAGAGATGCACACACACCCCAATACTTGGGTCATTTTCTTAGACTTATTTCTAGCTTTTCTTGTGAACATTCATGGGTGATACTTTTACATTGAAAAATTGCAGTAATTCAAAGAAAACAAACTAGGAATATTTTGCATGTGCCTAGCAAACACAAGAGTAAAACCTCCGAATTTTGCAGAAGTTTTGTAATTTCAGAACATTATTGTTCAGTCAGGTGTCACTGCTGCTGAAAGCTGATGTTGCCAGATATTCCTCCTACAGAGCATGGACGTTTCAGACAATTGGAGTCTGTAGAATTTAAGAATGGACCAACAAAGGGAGCTGCCCCTCCTTCTGCTTGTGAGGGTTTGGGATGTCCTAGTTGTCACTCCCATGACTTTCATGAAGCTGTGGCACTGGCAGCTCCAGGTCAACTGTCATGCATCTGGGCACAGTGTCAGGAATTTCTCACCTGCACCCTTGCATGCACCCATACCCCACTTCTTCCTGACTTTGTCCAGGCTTCTGGGGTGAGCTCATGCTGGAGCCTTTCTCTGGACCTGAAAAATGGAAATAATGTCAATCTGCTCAATCTGACAGACACCATGGAGAGTAAAGTAAAGCTCAATAATTAGAGACCCTGACTGTGCTTTGGTGAGGCAGGCTATAGAAAAGTCTACACAAGACATCAAATCATGGGAAAGTTACAGAAGTCCCTTCCCAGGGACTGGGATAATAAGGTTACTGCAGGTATGGGTAAGATGCACTGTGCTGGCAGAGCTCTGCATGGAAGCCTGGAGAACACATCTATACTACGTGGTCCTCACTTTCTTGAGCTCTAGAACTGACTCCTGTATTTTAAATAAAGTCAGATTGTGAGGGACTTTTGATGAGCTGTTGCCATGGATGTACAGTGCCCCCTGTTCAGCATGCTCCTTTCTTCCCCCAATGGAAACATAACTCCTTCCGCTGCACAGGGAAAGGAGTAGTTTTTCATAATACACATACACACACAAGCACACATTTTAAAAGTGTAGAAACAGATTCATTTTCAGTTAATAAATAAAAATAGATAGATAGATCGATAGATAGATAGACAGATAGGCACTCTGCAGTTGCCTGTGGTGTGAGCTCTAGCGTTTTGAAGTGTTCTTGTTGGGATGCCACAAATGTTTGTAATAAAGCTGACTGGCAAATCTTGGGCCAGAGCCTCTAGGCTGCTCAGCCAGCTTCACACCCATCCTCCCAACCCATTTTCCCTTGATGCATGCCCAGGGCAGGCAGCAGATCCCCAGGGGCCCTGCAAAGGCTGTGGGCTGTGCTGGCTGTGCTGGTGGGCATCAGCCAGCCCACCTCACACTCCCTGGATTATGTTTATCCTCATGCTGAGGCAACTGATGACGGTGGAAAGATAACAGGGTGGAAAGATGTACTAAATAATTTTTGCATCTCTCCTTGCAGCTGTAGCTATAGAGTCTGATGCTGTCAGACTGAAATTTTTCCAAGAGATTTTGTTTAGTCACTCTGTGCAATATCTGGAAACTTCACTGTGACACTCCTTGTGCCAGGAAGCATTGTAAGAAGCACCATGGGTGCCTTTGCAAAAATGCTCGATTGAGGAACATTTTTTTACCTTTCCAAAACCACCTACAGTGACTCTGGGAGAGGTCTAGCAAGAGACATCCTGAAGGGCTCTTTTGGAAAAGAGAGTACTGAAAACCTTCCCTACAAAAGTCAGTGTTTCCATTTGGGCACTCAGAAATGAATGCACTTAAAATTCGAGTTTTGTGCAGAAATTTGAACCAGCCTGAATACTAATATTGGCAAAAGCTCTGCATGTTGATAGAGCATACCAATCCTCTTTGGGCAGAGTGTATCATTTGGGGGATGTGTTTTCAAAATTAGATAACCCAAATGTTCTTACAAATGGATTTGATTAATTTCTGTCTGTACAAGGCCAGGTTTTTGTAAAAGAATGGACAACTGCCTGAGGAGAAATGGTGGTGGAGTACATGAGTATCCTTTTCCGCACACATCAGTGCATATTTGGTATATGAGGTGGTGCTTACACAGTTTTCCTTTCACTGTTCAGGCAGGCAGTTTTTAAAATGTGGCCTGTGGTGTTTCTGTTTCTTTGATGTTTTCAAATGAGATCTAGTTATTTTAACATGTCCATTATATCTAATTCTCTGCTAAGGCCATCTCGAGGTTTCAGAGGAAATCTGGATCAGGTTTTATTTTGTCCAATCTATTTCACCCATCTCTGATTTAAAAGAAAATGGAACTGTATTCTCTGGTAAAACAACATTCACAGTTTTGTGTTTATGATGTGAGAGATCCTCTTACTTCAGAGATGTACAGTCCTTCCATTCCGGGGAGCAATCTGTAAGCCACTAGAAATGTCGGGCCAATGAAGAGTGGGTGAGTTGTCCTCGTCTCACCTGGATGCCGAGTGATGGATAATAGAGTTACATGCACACATTTAGAGTCAGCCTGGTGCTTCACTCAAGGTCATAAAATGAGACCAGTGATACTGGAACAGGATTACATCTTCAGTGAAGTCTGAACTGCTTGTTCCCATCATGGAAACAAGCCCTACTTAGATCAGTTTGCACTCAAGCTGTTGCTATAAATCATCTGCATGCTACCCAGAATCTAGCATGACTGTGTACAGCATGGTCTTGCTCATGAGAGGTACCGGGCACCCCCAGCCCTTTGCTGGGATCATTGCACATACAGAGATTGCTCAATCATTCCTCAGGTCAAGTCGTCACTAAACTGTATCCCTAGCAACAACAAAAATGTGCAAAGCTGTACAAAATGCTGCACGTGTGTGATAAGTAGCGATGTGTCCATTAATACTGTGTGACTTGGTGGAAGAGACATTTTTCTAGTGCAACTTCAGAAGTGCTTAGGAAAACAAGATATTCTCCGTGGGAGCTGTCTACTTTCCACGTGGAAAATGCATGATGGGGTTTTGGGTAGGATTGGATGTGTTTTGCTGCTTTGAATTACTGTCTGGATGAGTCAAGCTATTTTTTGTCATGTCTGATCTCTGTCGTGCTGGCAAATGGTTATTTCTGTGTGGATGAAAGTTCCTGTTAACGGTCAGGTCTTCTTCAGCTGCAGATATTAATATTTTTAAGTGAAAACAAGTATTTTATAATAATTCTTCTGTTATCAATACCTGTTTGGCAGTTTCACTCTTTGTGAAACATATGTCTAGATAGGAGTCAGAGCTGTTTTTGGAAGAGATGGCCTACTGCCATATCCCTTGCTGTTTCTTTTAAATCTGGTGCTATTGCATCTTTAAGCTTTGTGGAGGTTTTTTTATGTTTTTTTTTCTTCTCTACTTCACACCTAGCAGTAGTGCCTTATACATTCACTAAGAATGTCTAGAAATAAAGACAAGAAATTCTGGAAACTATAAGTGTCCTTATCTCTGTTGCTGGTGTAGATAGAATGAGTACCCAGGAGAAAAATACTGTTTTGCATGAGATAACAGCTGCCGTTGCTGTAGGTACTGAGTGAGGCTGTGCTGCAGTCATTAATCTTCCTCCTGTAGTCTTTCACTAATGAGAAATAAAAGCACGAACTTCACTGTCTGAGGATTAGAAATGGAGAGTGTGCCATTCAGGAGGGAAGACCCAAATCCACTGCTGATAGTAGCTGAGCATCTCTTCAGAGGAAGCCTCGTCTTCTGAGCTAACACGGTGTAACTAGCATGGAAATAGTGTCTTGGTGCTTTCAGTAGCTGCTGTGTTTTGGACAGGGAGTGACCTTCACATTCACATTCAAATTAACTGGTGGGGGGTTTGTACAAAGTAACCATCCCTTGCTGAGCTTACAGCCAAAGCTTGATCACAACTGTATGAACACCAGTAGAGAGCTCCCATCAGAAACTGGTTTATTATCCTGTCCATTATTGCTATGCTGCTAGTACACCAAGGAATGATTGCAGTGAAAAAATGATTTAGATATTTACAGACATAATGTTTTATACTTGCTTGAAATTTTAAGATCTACTGGAAAGAAAATCATACCTTCCTAACCCAAAAGTATAAGAAAATCATCAACAATGCACTCTGTGCATCTCTCTACTGCCAGTGTTTGAATAGCACCCTCATAGCTATATCTGCCAGACATTAAGCTGGCAATACATCTACAGGGACACCTACAGAAGTTCTTCATAGCATGTTCAGTTCAAGATTAGCTCTTTGGGAAATGCCACAGAAGAAAGACAACAGGCAAACAGGATATTCTAACAAAGTGCTCTATGTGAGGAGAGCAAGTGCCCCAGATATCTAGTATGCCTTTTGTATGTGTGGTGGTCATACGCCATGCAAACTGTGCAGCTGTTTCACCCTGAGAACCTGGGGAGAAACTAGTTAAGGTAGGCTCAGATTCCTAGCCACTGGACAATGTCACATGTCACGTAACATGCATAGTGCTCCAGTTGTCCTATGTGGTCTCTTGACTTTGTAAGATACCTTTAGCACATGCCTTTCTCAATATGTCTGTGAACTTCTGAATGTACTATGGGAAATACAAACCAACCTAGTGGCCTTCTGTGTTGGAGTGACTACATCAGTGGACAAAGGAGATGCTATGAATGTCATCTATCTGGATTTCTGTAAAGCCTCTCACACAGTCCCCCACGACATCCTTCTCTCTAAGTTGGAGAGATAGTGATTTGATAAATGGCCTGTTCAGGGGATGAGGAATTGGCTGGGTAGTCACATCCAGTGAGTAGTGGCCAATGGGTAAATATCTGGTTGAAGATCAGTCATGAGCAGGTGTTCCTCAGGACTCTGTATTGGGAACAGTACTGTTTAATATCTTCATTTGCTGTGGGAAGAAGATCTCTGACTTCCCATGTCCAACTGATCAAATCCTCCTGGACAAGATACTGAGGACATACTGGAAAGAGCTGTGTGAGCCGCGCTTCTTCCTGGCTGAAAGGAGCCCTTGAAGAATGTGCAGCTGCTTGGTGAGCCAGACACAGGAGCTAATCTTCCAACTTCCTACATCGTGGCCAAGAGGAAAGCAGCACGGTTAGCAGTTGTGGCAGCTGCTGAACTTATTTTACACCTTTAAATGGCTATTTGGACTGAGAAGAAGGTGAGGCCAAGGTTTGCTACACTGGATAAAATAAGGCTTCTACAACTATAAGCATAGGAGTGTCTAATTCCTTTTGGTTTCAAATGCTTGAAAAAATCCATACTGTAATGCCAAAGCAGTCTGGTTTTCAAATGTGACCAGCACAAAATAGCCCAGTTGAAACTGAGACCTCTCCATCAGGCTGTTTATGTAAGACACCAACAAAATCTTCCTCGGCACATGTAAGGTTCCCCTTTGTTGGTAGTTCCAGTCCTTTCTGCAACCTTTTAATGGCACACCCATATTCAATGTGCATCCCGGTATGAAATATGTGCATGGACTAAGGTTTCTAGCAGAGTTCAACACCCATGGCTTGAAACTGCTCATCTTTCAACGTATCATCTAGTGAAAAAACAAGAGAGAGAAACGCAGCCCCCTCAATACTACTGTGTGCAGCCTTGAAAAACAGAAAGAAACTCTTCTATACATAAACATAGGGAGTGGGGCTAAACTTGAGCAGATGGAATGGAAGGCCAAGAAGGACCCATTTCTGGGATGATAAAATGGTACCAGTGGGAAGGAAGTATCTGCTAGCTGGTTGTTGGGAGAGGGGGCAGCATTTCATGGTGGAGGCAAGTTATAATAAGAAGTTCAAGGAATCCACTGTGATTCAACAGCTGGTTCAATCAAACCAGCTGAAACTGCCCTCAGTACCACTCTGGACCAGTTTTTTGAGAAGAATTCAGCAGCTTGGTAGCTAAGCCCTTTTGCAAAACATCTTGCCACTTATTGTCACAATAGAAGCTGCTGGATGCTGACCACTTCAGAGAAGCTGGACCAAATGCGAGATGCCAAGCACTTGAAACTCTGGCATTGAGCTCTGTGGAGAATTTGATCCATTATGTGCTGCTCCACTTCAAAGTGGGTAGCAGCTTGTGACAACCGTACAGCATCACAGCAAATGTCACTTTTTGTGCAAACATTTAACTAGCAGAAAGCAGCTTTTTAGCATGGTAGTAAATTTCACCCAAATATCAATTTGCTTTGATTGTTTTTAGAATTTTCACTGAATGGAAAAGAAATATAGGGTTTGGGCCTTTCTGATGAAAATATTTACAAAATTTTTCAGGGTAGCTTGGGGTGCAGGAATTACAGAGGAAAGTCTTGTTTACTGTTTTCTGATACAACAAAAAGAACATTATTAGGACATGTTTAAAATGAGAGAGAGAGGTGAAACTGATTAATCTGACATTTTCTGTTGTTTACTGCACAGATTCATGATTTAACTTTGGGATAAAAGAATGAAAAGACATGCTCCTTCTCAAAGAAAAGAAGAAGACAGTTTAGCACTAAAAGCTGTAGTTCAACTCTACAATCTGGGTTCAGACCCCTCTCCAGCTTTCAGTATAATCTTTCTTTGGATATTCTTTTTTTTTTTTTTTTAAATCAAAACCAGGAATTATACAGCTGTTGAGATAAGAATAATTAAGAACAATGCATTTCCTTTTAAAGCTCCTCAAAGGATAACCTCTAATAAGATGAATTGAGCGTCTCATTCAGGCCACACGCAAATGATGGCTCATATTTAGTAACAACATTTTTTGGGGCAAAGATAAGCTAATTTTGTTCAAGAACAGAGGGTGGTCTTTAAGCCTTGCATTTGTCAAAGAAACAAGCACTTTTTTATCTATTGCATATAATCTTCCACAGCTCAAGAGGAATAATGTAGGGGGAGGGAAATTCAAGCAACATATTTATGTTGGAGCACAGGCTTGAGCATTTGAACAGAGAAATGTTAAAGAGACAATGGGCTAGATTGTGAAAAACCCACTTCCACTCTGAGACTTGCATGTGCTGATGCTGTTGCTTCTGTAGATACTCAGCCTTGCAAATATATGCTGAATGATCTGTGATCTGGGTGCCACAGAGCTCTTCTGGGTTTAAAAGGAAACTGAAAATCGGTTTCTCAAACCTAACATCTCTGTTGCTTTTCTCAATGCCCTTCTCTTTCTACAGAAATTTTTGCTACTGCTCTATACGCAGCATCAGCAACATCATCACATTGGAAGTGAGCATCAGGGATGCCAAAGGGTCCCTGTGGTCCTCTGATCCCTCCCCTAACCTGCTGGGATCTGTGCCTTGTGGATGCTTAGCACTGGATGGTTGTGCTCTCACAGAATCCAGAAAGGCTCAGTCAGGCAAGGAATTACGACCCACATATGGTACATGGTCCCTCTTGTTCTGAACACTCGCTGAGATAGTGGTGCAGAGTTTGCTCTCATGCACACTAGTGTGAATGCAGAGAAACCCAGTGAGGATGATCCTCAGTAGCCTTTGTGCAGAGTGTTGGAGAGCAGAGCCGGTTCTCCACGCTCATGAAACTGGCCTCATTTGTAAGAGTTCATGAGGGAAAGCCTTAATATGGAGAAAAGGCGAGACATAGTGCAAAACATGCTACTGACAGGTTCTCCTCCTCCCCTCAAGACATTTCACCTGAAAAAGGAGAAGTACCAGCTGGACTTATAAATGTTTCCAGCTCCTAATTGCCAAATGCTTCCCCTCTCCCCTTTGTATCTGTTACAGATGCATCATCCACATACGAATGTTTCCTGGAATTTGGTTTCAGAGATTTGAGCCTGTGAAGTTTTGGGGCCAGACTTACTCAAATGGAACTCCCAGGGAGCAGAAATTGCTTCTCTGTTTAAATCAAGAGGCTTATCAGAGAATGTTAAATTATTTTTTTACAGCTAAAAGTCAAAGATCTGACCAGTCTTCTCCTTGCTATTTGGCTGCATAGCTTTCAAATTAAAAATAATAAAAAAACAACCAAACCATCAACAACAACAAAAAAGAGATCTTTCCAGTCCTCCTGGTCCTCTAGACAGCCAAGACTGTTCCTGTCACCACCCTTCTAATTACTGGAAAGACCCTACTTGGCTGGAGAGATCAATGCAGGATTGCTTTACACCAGCCCAAATATTTTGCTTGCTTAAGCAGAATCTAAAAGAGTAATAGCATGATCCATTAGCCAACCAAGGAGCATTCAATCAAGCTGTGCTCTGCATTTATCTGGCATTTTTCACCAGCAGCAATTAAGCATTCATTGATTACAAGCATTAATTAGGTCTAATCACATGCCTGCAAATGAGGTGTTATGAAAACATGAAAATGAGTGCTGTGTTTTAAAATAGATTTTGGTGGTGAAGAAGGAGATAGGCATCTCATGGGATTCTCGGGAGCCCCTCACACACAAAATTTGCAAAGACACGATACTCATCAGCCCCCAAGAATCAGACCTTGCTATTCTATCCCGGGCAGGGCTGTCAAACGTTAAGGCCCCTGATTTTGATTTTTGCTGAATTCAAACCACATTACCCCATTATAACAAAAGAGAGCGCAACAGGGGAGAACAGGCAAATCAGCCAGAGGCCCGACAGCACTGGGATGGGGGCACAGGCCCCCCAGCCAAGAACCACACACTGCTGGGGCCAGAAGTAACTCAAAGCAGTTGTAGAGTTTTCCAGATTCTGTAGCATTACCTGATGTAGTTTTGCTGTCATTTTCAGTCCAAGGGCTGGTGGTTTATTTCTTTTTTTCTAAGGTGATTCAATTTACACATATGCCTATATGTATTTAATAGATTTTAACTAAAGGTGAGGTCACACAGTTTGTACCTTGAGCTGAATAATAGCTCTGTTAGCAACTCTATATCCATCTGTACTTTCTATACCGATTGGGTTGGTATATGGTACATGCCATAGCATGGCTATAAGACAATGTCTAAATACATAAAAGAGCTTTTCCCTCCCAAGCCTGGTTCTACTTTTCACAACCTCAACCTTCTTGTTTTTCACACTCCTCCATTCCACTCTAATTTCCATTGTTTTATCTCACCCAGCTCTTTCTGTCCCTCCTCTCAGCAGGACACACACACAAAAAAAAAACCCCAACAGGCAAAGCTTTCATTTTGCAATGTTGCAAAATTGGGTGGGTTCATAGGAAAATATCAAAAAAAAAAAGGAAATCCAATCCTTTCTCCCAGTGCCCATGGCTGGATTCCAGAGCCGAGAGAGAAGAAGACTGCAAGGCTGCAGTCGCATGCTGCTAGCAAGGACACCCGGCTGCATGGCTGCAGGGCTGCCAGATTGCTCCCAGGGAACTGCATGAATCATGAAGGAAGCCTGGATTCTCCACACAGCGTACACACACTTAGCTTTGTGCACTTGGACGGTGTCATTCACGTCCTTACACCCACACTTCCAATTAAAAGTTAATCGAGGGCGAGGAGGTGGGGAGACCCGAAGTGGTTGCGTGAGTAAAATCAGTAGGCATGTGAATCCCGCAGTAGCACGATACAGATCGCGTTCCCATCCCAGTCTAGCCTGCTCCACCCTTCCTTCGTGGATGGGGGCGGAAACGAGATGCTCAGACTGACGCTTGCTGTTCTCGGTGTTCAACTCGGTTTGCACGCTGCATAATTTACATGCTCAGCCGCTTTCGCATGACCAAGCAATGCTTTCAACACGCTAATGGGAGGCTCACAGCCCTCATGTCCCTGATCCCTATGTGTTCAGAAAGGCTTGCTTGAAAAAATGTTGCTTTGGCCTTGGCTTTTCTCTTGCCAGCATAAATGAGGAGGAAGATCAGGAGTGTAAGCCACAACATACGACCAAGTGTGCAGTGGGAAGGCAATCCCTCAACAGGGGTGATAATGATTACGATGGGATGTATCGCAATTAGGATACCAGAAATGGAGCCTTTCAGCTGAGAGGGTGCTGCATTAACTCCAGCATTAAAGTGGTTGCAGTATATGAGAGTAATTTAAGCATGGTGGGAAATCTGGGCACCAAATGGTATGGGAAAGGATGCTTTCAATCCTGTGAGCTGTGATGATGGCAGAACACAGATGCTGACATCCTTGTTATACCACAGGAAGCCCCAGACCAGAGTGGGTCCAGATAAACTGCTGACCTTTTGCTCCTGGAGGTAGTCCTTCCAGGACTCATGGGTAAGGTGATGGGCAAAACAGATCACGGAAGACCTTGCCTGTGCTGCTGCTATTGCTCAATGGATGAAGTGTTTGGGAAATGCATGCTGTTTCTTGGCATGGTAAGTTGGGTGGCAGCATCTGAGTCTCGGCTTTCTTCTGTCAGTGTTTAATGACTCCACAGGTCTCAGTGGAGTTGCTTCCATGTAAAACTGGCACATTAGCAAGCCAAATCAGGCCTCAACATCTGTAAAGCTGGATAGGTTCACAAGGATTTAATTCCCTCTTAAGTATGTACAAATCACATGGGATGACACTGCCTAATTCCCCACATTTCTACATAGCACGGTACTGTCACTATTCACTGGGAAAGAATTTCATATTTGCATTTTCCCAAATGCGGTAATACTGACATTGCTCATCTTCTCCTAACACTCCATAGCAATAACTTCTCTGTCTGTCTCTGGAGAAAAAAGCCCAGATTTTCCACATTGCATTGTATTGCCTCTGAGGGTCATCGTCCTGATTCTGTCACCTTTGCAGTGAAGTGAAGAGCAAGTGGAGAGTCAGCGCTCTTAAAAATCAAAAATAAAAGCAAACACAGGTTTTTACCTATGGCACTCACAAAGCTGCAGGTCAAGCTGAATTTCTGCCTGTGGATATCTATTTGTAAGTAACACCAAGTAAAGCAGGCACTGGAGAGCGTATCAAAGTCATGCAATGGATGCCTCAGTTACTGACTCCGCCACCATCTCCAAAGCTGGCTGTACTACAGAGCCATGGAGGATGAGGACTTCTTGAGTACAGTACCAACAACCTGGCTTTTCTTTAAAGAGTCACACTAGTCTCCTCACATGGATTGATGCTGAGCAGATATACCCGCTCACTTGTCTCCACACCAGTAAGAGTGGCAAGTCTTGCTCTGAGGGTGCTAGTAGGGTTTTGCCTTTGAAGAGACATAATAAGTTTTTATTTTTTAACTTAGAAGGGTGTGTGTTCAGGAATTCTCAGGAAAAAAGGGGCTGTGAAGGAAGTCTGACAGACAGTGCTTTTTTACTTACATGACAGCCTAGCTCAAATGCAAGAATAAAGTCCCATTATAAATGCCCTAAGATATAATACTAAGTGTCAGTAGAGGGCAGGATCTGCCATTTGTCAAGGAAGGAGTGACACTGCTACTCAGAAACAGCTTTCTGAAAGGATTGTCTCACTAGAGGGTGACGAGGAGCTTCACAGGTGTTACCCATCCACCCACACTCAAGTTTGCCTCACCCCATAACAAGGCTTCTCGCACCCGGGAGGGCCAGTCTTAGCATTTAACCTAAAGAAGAACTTAACTTAAAATTTCTTCCTAGAGTAGAGACCTCGGTCTGTCAGTGCATGCGGTGGCAGACTCATCTCCTCCTGTTTGGAAACCTGGTGAGGGGGAATAGTGCCACATGGAGGCAGAGGTGTGATACTATCAACGCAGACCGCGTAGATGTTGCTATGCACCTATGGCACAAAATTCTCTACAAATGTGTTTGTGTAAGAAATCACACCTTCAGGCCTGTGTTTGCCACAGCATGCTGAGGCCGTGTTACATTTCACCCAGGAGTAAAAGGCTGTGCTGCTCTGGAGCAGGGGCATTCCCAACCGTCAAGAGCAGTAGTGGAAGGAAAGTTGGCTGGGGTTTTTGCTCTGGGTCCAGCTCCCAGAGGCTGTGCGGATCCTGTACGATTAAACAAAGCTAAGCTCATGAGCTACACTTGTGTTGTTATTGTCTTTGCTTCTGTTTTCGTTGTTAATACCTTGGCTGCTGCTATTATGTCTGGTGTTTTTAGCATGGGAGCCAAGAAAACAGCATTAACTGAACAACCTCAGGACAGCAAAGGTTGCCGGGTTGAGAAACCCTCTAATGCTGGGAAACAAAGCGAGACGTCTCTTCCCCACTTGAAGGCTGTGACCTGTGTTGGCTTTCCACTATGGAAACCCACACAGCCCTGTGGCTGAGTGATGGATGTGGTAAGTACAAGTGTTAACGGCGGGCACTTGGCTTGGTTTATTTCATAAACCACACCTGCTGAAGGTAAAAGCGTATACGTGTTGGGCAGACAGGCTACTCGAACTACTGTAACGTTGCTAGAACAGGGGAAATACGGTTGGTGTATTGGGGATTTTTTTAATTACTCTGAATTATTCGCAATATCAGTGGTTTCCTGTGACATCAAGCTTCTGAACGTTGCCTGATTGCCATAAACTGCGGTTCATCCAATTTTCCATTCCCAGCTACACCCAAGCTGCAGCTCATCTGAAAAGCAGTTTCTGCAGGACATGTGTACCGGCTGGCAGCTGAGTAACTGATAGTCGAGGGGTGACACAGAGAGACCTGGTGCGGGGCACTCAGCACTGGCATGGATGAGTCCATATGATTCCTTCCTTTGAATTTCAAGAGAAGTAATGGTAAAACAGCTAATGACTCAAAGGGAGGAAGTGAGAGCAGAGGCTAACGAAGAGTATGTGAAAGAGAGAGCTCTGTGGACTGCTCTGCCTGTGCCAAGAGCCGAGGAGAGTTTCTGTCAGCTGGTTGGGAAAGTTGAGCAGCTGGAGAGTAAACTACTGTCCTGCCTGCCTGTCTGTGTGTCCGCAAGCACCACTGCCCTCTTTTGGGTGGAATTAGACCTGTGTGCCTGCTCCAGCCACCAGCACAGGCTTTTGCATCAGCTGGGTGCAAGGAAGGTGTTGACGGTGATTCTCCCATGGGGAAAGCTGAGCAACACGTTGCCAACGTGGGAAGGCTCTGCTCTGCAAGAGTGCTGGATGACAGCACCATGACTGTGGTATTGCGAATGTGACACATTAGCCTGCTGGCACATTCTGAGGCAGCTGTGGCAGGCTCCTCTGACAGGCTTCATCACCTTGGGTGAGCTGTGCCACCAAAGCCATGTCTGGCAGTGCTTTTGCCCATCCCCAGCCCTGCTCTGTCCCATCATCTGCTGTGCAAGAGGAATGGAAGAAAAGCTGAGCAGCTTTTGGCTCCAGCCTCGCTGCAGACAGGTAATTATTTCAGGTGTTGCATGCTGGTGCCAAGTTCTGCTGGAAAAAGCCCATCTGAGACCTTCACTGTGAAGGTGTCAAAACTCGTTATGGTGCGGCAAGATGCACCTTGAGCTGAGCTCTTCTCGTTCATCCAAGCGCTTTGCTGGAGGACTCCTCTGCAGCTGCAAGGGCTGTTGTTAGCGGAGGCATAAAGTCAAGATACGGGTCAACCTACTGGTTTCACATATTTGGTGGCCTGTGTCCAACAACAGTCAGATCTTGGAGGAAACATGTAGTGGAGCTGTTTGTCTCAAACAAGAGAACATATCCCTGTGAGAGCCAGTTCATGCCCCAAAAAGTACCTGACTAGATGTAATTCAGCTTCCACAGCTACAAAATCTATTGTGCCCACTTGCAATCTGACAAAGTCCTTACAGTGACCTAGCCATAAAATTTGACTTGGTGAGCGATGCTTTTTATAAAAGCAACTGTTTCATTATGAAACTTCTGAGGTTGGAAAAAAATAAACTAACAAATAAGAACATGCCACTATTAATAAGGCGGTTGGTGCATTTTTACGTAGCCTCCTTGTAGCAATTGTGGCTGTGTGTAAAATGCAAGCATGCCTTGTGATCGTGAGAGAGTGGCTAAAAAACATGAGTCACACAGTCGAACCTTGTGACTTGCTAGAACTAAGGAGGACTCCTTAAAGGCAATTTGGAGAGAAACACAATTTTTCAAGGTCAGCCAAAGGCTAATGAGCGCTCTTTCATAGTGCGATAGTATTGCCTGAATTTCTGTATTTCAAAGCCAGTCTAACTACTTTATTGCTGAAGCACTGTAACTGAAGAGGCTGTAATAATATTGACAAGTAATCCTGCCAGAATCTGAGATGGTATTCAGCATAATATGAAACATTTTCTCCTTGCCTGGATGAATATGGAACAAAGAGTTAAACAAATGTGTGGTTCCCCTGAGTACCACTTATCTTTCTTCCCAACGGGCATGTGTACAGATGCTTTGTAAGTTGGGTTGTCAACAGCCGAGGTTGTGGCCAGATTCACATGTTCTCCACCTTTTTGCTTGTGAGCTGCAGGAGACTCATCTCCAGAGGGATAGTTTTTCATAACTTAATTAGATTGGCGCCATTCACGCAGCTACAGTTTCAGGTTGGCTCAGCTTTACTTCTGCTCCAGCTCTCCAGTTCAGGGGATTACAGTAGCACTGAAATTGGTTCTGAACTAAACATTTGGCAACTACCTCAGGTCAAAGAGGCAATTCTTGTTATTGCTGTTGCTAAATTAGATATAAATAAATAATCAATGTGTGGCCCTTATTGAGAGACTAAGAATGAGAGATGAAATGTTTTTGCAGCTCTCCACTTTGTGCGTGGAAATGAGAACACATTGCTGTTTTCTTCCCATGAATGAACCACTCTAGACTACTAAACCACTTTAGTTGAAGGACAGAAATGCCCAGTTGGATCCTCTTAGCACAGATTTACACCTTGCTAATTTCAATGTAGCTTTAATTGGCTGAGAATCTGCATGGGCTAACCAAAAATCAGCCAAAGAAGAACAGTTCCCACTGGAGTTTTAGTGATTTAAGAACCAGTTTAGAAATGGAACACAGTAAAAGCACTGAATTTTTTAGCATGGACACAAAGCCTTCAGACTTGACTAGCTGTATGCTTTGTACGAATAAACTGTAATTCAGGAAAAAGGAGTTTTACAAGCAGCAAGCGTAGACTGGAGGAAAAGAAAGAGAGGCCACGTTTTCAAGCGCTACATGTAAAATGTGTATCTCTTGCCTGCAATGTGCAGGTCTTAATTACAGAAAACAACCTAAGGATGAGTATCTGGCCTCACTTCCACTCCCTGTGAGCCACAGAGACCCAGAGCCCACCCCACACTCCTTGACATGGCTCATACTGCACATGGGCCTGCTCAGGTTTTCAGGTTTTCCCTGAGCAGCTGGTAGCTGGAGACTGGCACACTTGGGACTTCTTTACCAGCTTCACTGACAGAGTGCAACCCTCTGTGAAAAGAGAAATGTGTTTGCAGGGGTAGAGAAAAATGATCGTTCCTGGTAGAGAACTAATTATAAAAAAAAACCCAAAACAGTGTCTTTTTACATCACTCCTGAAAGCGAAACAAAACAAAAACATAGTCCAGATTTTCCCACCTGCATATATATTTAAAGACAATTAGACCTTGTTCTGTCCAATTCAAGATTTTTGGTGCAAAAATTCTTCCTGCTACAGCGCTTACAAGACAAGGTTTACCTGTTTACTGTGGGTACTGACTGCTTTGTGGCTTTACATTTTCTCTGTAATATAAGTCATTTGTGAGCTGGAAGCAAATTGTGAAAGTCAGTTAATTGCCTGTCTGTAATACTGAACAAATACTTTAAAAATGGATTCAAACACATGCTTTTTTGTCACTTGTTTGGGGCAAGTGGTCTACTCAGGGTCTGAATTTTACAGCTCATTGCTAGATCTGCACAAATGTCCACATACATCATTTGCACCAATGCCTGAGCTTAAAGAGAGAGACTGTAGCACTGATTTGTCAAAAAATTCAGAGAAGCATAAGAAAGTTTGCGTTGGAAGGCACCTTAAGATCATCTACTTCCAACCTTCGTAAGCACCCTCTCCCCTTCTTTCCTGTAGGCCCCCTTCAGGTACTGGAAGGCCACTGTAAGATCTCCCTGGAGCCTTCTGTTCTCCAGGCTGAACAACCTTGCAGGGCAGGTGCTCCAACCCCCTGGGGTAGGAAGGTGCTCCTAGAGGTAGGTAGGACATCATGCCACCTAATTGCTTCCCTGGCACATACCTGGTCTCTCCAAGATCCCTCAGTAGTCATGGCAGGAAGAGAAAGACATGGGGCCCTCCAGGGGAATTCAAAGCAGACACTTGATTTAGGTAACCTGAATCATTCCCTGTAGGAGTTTTTATCGTTCTCCATGAACTGGTAAGAGACTAGAGAGACCAGCTGAGTGACTCAACTGACTGTAGTTGGTGGTGTGAAATCTGTCCGCATTGAAGCCAAAGAAGACATCAAGAAACAGCCATCCATGACCTCTCTAAGTAACTTATTCTTTCTCATGCTTAACACTTGGTGCCAACTCTTTCATTTGATCAGGTTTGAGTTCTCCTCCTTGAACTGTTGCGATGGTTTGCTCTGCTAGACAGAGGAAGATTTTATAGATTTAGTAGGGACTGCCTTCGTCCTTCATGAAGAAATCAAGGCGCCTCTGAATCTTCTCTGCGATGACAGGAATAAACTTCTCTCTGAAAGTCTCTCACTCAGATGCAGTTTTCCCATTTATTGTGTGGCTTTCTGGCAGGTTTTTAACACTCTTTTGGCAGTCATGGCTTGCAGCCACAGCCAGCACTCCAGGGCCAGAAAAACTAAAATAAAGGCTGCAGTGCCCTGTTTCTCCTCTGCCCTCCCTTCTCCTCCATCCTACCTCCTGCTCCCAGCCCCGATTGGAAGGATATCACTCCGAGGGAGGCGGGAGGGTTCTGCTTACCTACAGCCCAACCATGTATTACCGACCAGTTCTTCAGAAGCAGAGCTCTTTGCAGGATGCCTCTTGAGACTCCCCTTTAGCAGAATCTCTCAGGTAGAAGACAACATTGCTGAATTTGAAAAGCTACCTTGTTCCTAATGGACTGGAAGATAATTTGGTTTTGCATGTAAAATCAATCCCTTGATGCTTCTTTCTGATACCGAATTAATAAGTAAACAGACTTCTCTGCTTCAACATTACCAGTTTTGCAATTTCTGTGTATCATTGCCAGGATTAGTTTTTCTTATTAATGTAATTTTAAGAATCTTTGTTTTTTCTAAATATGGGAAGCCAGAACACACTTCTCCTGCAAGGACTGTTTCCATCAAGGCCCACAGCTTCCCTTGCTGCATTTCGCAATGTCATCAATATTCAGTACTTTTTCCTCCTTCTTTGTTATCTATTTAGTTGGTGATTTCCAGTTGCTGGTGGATTTAGATAAATTTTATCTTAAATATCAAGCTTGACTGTGGAGGGAAGGGGATTGACTAAACATTTTATTTTTATTATGACTGCACAGTTCTAATTCAAATTCCTTCTATTTAGATTTTGCAGCCTAACTTAATTTTTTTGTATTCAGAAACTTTTGGAAACCTCTTTGATACAACAGTTAGGTATATTAATCACTACTTGCAAATCTCCTCTCTGCCACAGTTAATGGTCCCAATGTAACCAGCCACTTCCAGCTCAGGAATCATTCAGCTGTTATCTGCCTTGATGAGGTCCATGGTAAAGTCATCTCCTTCTGTATGCAATTGTTGTGTAAGTATTTTCTGCCAGTTTTAGAAACTCTAGACTCTTTCACCACTGTATTAGTTGAGCCTCAAAAATATTTTTCTCAAATTCAAATCACCTATAACAACCAACACTTTTTTTTTCTTTCCCGTGTAAAAGAAAAAATCAGCCTTTTCTTTTCCTTGGCCAAGTGATCCTGAGAGATCCCTATATTTCCTGCTGGGCTTTGTCTATGAAAGCAGTCATCAAAATTCAAGATTCTCTGCTCTCTACTTGCCTTGAATTGCTAATCTAAAATTATTCAGAAAGTAGGACTGAGAAAATCCAAGCCCCTTGGTCTGAGATGTGAGGTACCATACCTGGTCTTCAACCTGCAACATGTGTTCAACAACACAAACAGCATCAGCTTCATACCAGCCAACATAACCCCATGGTCTTCTTCCATTTTTAGTGTTGTCCTCAAAGAACCTGAAATCTCTAACTATTGCTTGAGTACTTTTCTTCTTTGTCCCCATTCCGGGATTCCTGCACACAGCCGTATAATAAGATTTTTTCCTTACATTTATATTTTAACAAATATTTCTAGCCAAATAAGACTATAACTTAATTCCATGAAATTGCATGTTAAAAAAAATAACCCAACAAAACACCTTTTGATTAAAAATTGCATAATTGAGTATTTTACAGATTTCTAGATCTTCATGGGCATTTCTATCATTATATGTGTTTTATAATCAAAACTGAAGTTGTTAATTTTTTTCTTTTGCTAGTTGGCAGTTCCCTGCAGTTGTTTCTGTGCAAATGATGCTCAATGTGAATGGGAAAACCCAAGTTTGAAATTGTCTAGAAAGAGAAAGACAAAAGTATGTTTCTTGTGGAATCCAATTCTGTGAACCTTACACCAGCCATCTCTTAAAATTGTATGTTTCTAGTGGGGGCTGCAATTTTTGTAATACTTTTTTATGTCACTGTTTTGTGCAGTCACGTTTGTGTGCTATAAAGAACTTGGTTTTGTGAAGGCATTAACCATCTAACTTCTTGCACTTGGGCTGTTTTAAAGTGTTTTGAGTCCCACAGAACTGAAGCAATCAATAACTATTAGCGGTTCCATTGTATTTCTTGTTTTAATCAGGCCCCTGTTAGAAGCGTTTTTGTTCTCCATTCTCGTCTGAAATGAAGCCAGATACCAAAATCTGGAAGTCCTTTGCAAGACAGAGCTTCTGCGCTGTGCAGTTCTCTGGTTACTTTATCCTGAGTGCACAAGGTGAAACCATGAAAGGAAGATAAAAGTATAAATGGTAGAAAATGATCTTCCATCATGGTCCTTGTGGTGTTTTAACCATTGGTAAGTTCTGCCTATAGATAGTAGATTTCTACTGATTAACCTTTAAAGGAGGCTTTGGACCCCTTTACCAGAGTACCTGGCGATTGCTTGAGCACCTGGGCTCTCCAATGAATCATCCGCACTGGCTTCGGAAGTAAACCTTCTCAGCGAAATAGCAGCAATATCCGGACTGGCCATCGGTTTCTATTCTGTTCAACCTCAGCTGATATATTTCATATGTTTTTGTAGCTGAAGCTGGGCCAGGACTTCTCCAGCTTTGACAGGAGGGCTAAATGAGAGCAGGGAATTTTATGTGCCTCTTCCCACAGCATTCCAGTAACCATGCAGGAAGTCATTGATCAATGGGATTTAGGCAACGTGCACAAGAAAGGTACGTGTGTGTGGCCTGGTGGCCTTTGCAGCGTGTGCTATGACGACACCACCCTCTGATTCAATAAACGGAGGGATAAGAGACTAGGTGGTAAGCCACACACACCACGTTTACGAAGCATCTCTGTAGCCAAGCGAATGCAGTGTGGTCTGTTTATACAGCCCATTCTATAAGGCTGCGTGTTTCTTACTAAATCGATGGTTTAGATGTGGTCATAACAGAACGATCTTCCTGGAAAATTGCTTAACAAACAGAGGGTGAGTTCCCTGACCCCATGGCTCATCCTGTCCTGGGAACAGGAAGGGGATCTGACCTTTGGCAGATCACTTAGTTTTGTGTTATTGTCAGTATTTATCCAATAAACGTACGTAATTTGTCTGTAAGTGCTTCAATGCATTAAAAATGCCGTGGAGAGGTCTTGCAGGCCTCTACTTGCCTATATGTTCCAGGAGCTGTTATACTGCAAAGGAAAACTCACCATAACAGTTCATGTGTGTGAGCATGGAAGGTGATTTTTCATCTTCGCTGTGCCTCAATTTCCCCATTTGGCTCAGGGTAGGGTGTCGCTGTGGCAAGGCAGACAGGGAAGGAGTTGATGACAGTTCAGCAGCTCTGTCATTGCATGACTTGGAGCATAAAATAATGAAGTAAATTTGTTTTCTTTCTCTCTATCTTTCTTATCTGTGACTTTCCACATAGAGAGGAAATGGAGAGGGGGAGGCAGTGAGAGGTTGTTATCATGCAGCGCTGGGACAGGCTGTGGAGAAAGAGATGCTACTCCTTCAATGATCCCAAATGTGCTCCCAAATCTCAGAAGAGCTGAATATTTCAGCTGAAAGAGTCAGCTATGAAATAATCTTTTCCCCTGATACCATAATAGTTGTCATTACTGTACAGCATCAACAGTCCATTGAGCTGAATGCGGGCAGCCCGTGCAGAGCTAGTGTTTCAGTCTGTCCACCTGCAGCCCAGTAAATAATGGCAAGGATAGTTTACTGTTACAGAGGGATTGGAATTGCCTGGCTGAACAGTCACAATCCAAGAAAATGTGTTTTAATTTAGCTAAATGAAAAGTAATACATCTGGGAACAAAGAGTTCAGGCAGTACCTACAGGACAGGAGACTCTGCCTTGGAAAACAGGATTATGGGGTCATTGTGGTAACTACTTCCACAATAGCTGCTGGTTCAATAGGGCTAAGAGGGCTCAGCTGAGGCTGGGAACCTAGAAACAAATAACAGGATTCAGGGATCCAGGAGCATCAGCAGGACCATCCCTGGGCTGCAGCACCAGGTGGTGGTCTCACCAGGTGTCCACATCTCAGTGAGAACAGGGAAATGCTGGAGAGGACCACTGACATGGTGACTGGGAAAATAAAAGCCTTCTGTCATGTAAGGGAGGATTTTGTATGTATTTGAGACACTGGATCACAGAATTGCAGTGAGGGGGACACTGAAATTACTGTAATTCAGCTGTGACACAAGACCTTACTTCCTAATGGTGGGTAATGCTGACTGGGCAGGAGAGAGCAAAACCCCCTCAGGGGGTTACCTTTACAGATATGTCTGAGTCCAACATAGGAGAGAAAGTCTCCAGCATAAGTATGTAAAATTTGATTGGGATTATCATCTCTGAATTCTTATTCCCAAACCTTTCTGTTTAAAAAAAAAAAAAAAGGAATCGTTTGTATTTCCCTGCTGCAGCTCTGCACTGAGACAGTGGCAGCATCCACCATTCAACTTTAATATTTTGGGTCACAACAGGCTGGAGACTATTCTTCTCTCCAGTATAAAACAAGTGTGTTGCACAATATCGCTGGCTTTTCTGCACCTTCTTCTGAAGCATTGGAAATAAGTGGAGTAAATGCTTGGATGGTGTAAACTGGTGCAGTACGTTCTCTCTCCCCTTGGGACCTGCCTGTGGTCTTGCTTGTGATTTCCACCTCCCTGAGGACTTGCTGAGCTCAGGTGAGATCTGCATTGCCCTGCAACATGGCCTCTGCCAAATCACCTGCCAAAATTACTTGGGCACGTTGCACGAGCCAGTTCCCTGCTTTGATCTCTTCTGGTCTTCACCTGTGACATGGAGCAGCTTCGCTTTCAGAGGACTTCACTGCCTAGATCTAGCTAAAGCCTTCAAGCTCACTATCAGCACTGCTGACAGGCCTGTACAACACAGGAGCTCCTATCTGTCGGTCATTACAGGCTCATCTTCAACCCTGAGAGATGAGAGGTCAAAACGTTACTTCGAAGAAAGCATCTAGTCATGGCAAGCAGACCCAAATTTTTTTTAACTCTGTGACTAAAGGACATAACATCCTAAAGTATGCAAAGAGGGATTAAGGCCACCTAGGTAATATTTCTGGGACTGCATCCTTTATTACTGCTATTTTGATCCCTGTGATGTCTCATTTATTGCTTCTGGAAGGCGAGGCAACAGCTGGCTTTCCCAACTGTCCTTAACGACTTTCTTTCCCATCAAGGAGTGCAGAAAGATATTTCATGTTATGGCAGAATTTAAGTCTTTGCACATTGCTTTGTCCCACCACAACGGCAGACTGGTCTCACCTACAGAGCTTGCACTATAACTCACATTTGAACTTTTCCAGCTTTGGACCTTGGGTTTTGGATCAGCTCTTTAGCAAGAGGAAGGCCAGCTGAGACGGGAGGGATCTGACTCCCACTCCAGACCTTCCCAAACCATGGGAGTGCTCCTCTTGCACAGCTCTGATCTGGGCCCATCTCTAAATATAACCATAATGTAATAAAATAAAATAATAAATAAAACAAGACATAAATGCAACCTTCCATCCAACAGTGGTTGAGTTATTACCACAGTTACATCACAGCTGAAACAGGTGCAAGGAAATAAGCTTCCCAAAAGTTTCTATTCAGGGGGGAAATGACTGAAGAAAGTAGAGGGAAAGAAGGAAGGCGGAGGTAAGGGAAGGAGTCAGGGGACAGAGTGGAGGTTGTTTCTCTTGGGATGTGGCCAACTTAGTAGCTGTACAAACCCAGGAGGTGTCTTGGATGCTCCTTCTGTTACTGTCTTTGCTTTTTCCTTTTTCAGGCTGCCTGCTAGCAGAGAGCGTGGTAAGGCCAGGGCTGTGTTGCCTTCTGAATGCCCTATTGCCT
>NW_009737338.1:61784-66815 GCF_000703405.1 Apaloderma vittatum
CTGAACCATGTTTAGGCCTGATGCAAACAGACATACATCCTTCTGAGCAGATTTTGTGCAATTTTCAAGGAATCCTTCAAGGACTCATCAGTTCAAATAATTCTCTCTGCCCCAAAACTATGGGGAAGGGAAGTGATTATGAGAAAGCTCACGTTCCTCCAGCAGCTGCAGTCACTTTGGGTGGGATTCATCTGACTAAACATAGATGGCTCCATCTGAGCTAGTCACGCTAGGCTCCCTTTATGGAGAAGAATATGGGGAAATACAGGCATAGCTATGAGTCATCCCCTCCCCAGGTCAGTGTCTGAAACAGGTCAGGCAAATCTTGCCCATTTCTCTTCTTCGCTTGTGAAAGGAGCTGCAATAAAGAGGCCAAGGGCAGGTCTGTAAAGTTGGATGAAGCCTACCCTTTATCTCGTGTCTACACCAAATGATTTGATCTGGGACTGAAGGACCAAGCTGTGATGAGGGCATTGCCAGCAAATGCTGAGTAACCACCGCAGAGTCGGGTAAAATGGCTCAGCCAGTGCTCATTTCACTGTGGGACAGGAGGCAAGCAGTGCGATGCTGGAGAGGGGAGAGGAAATGACCTGAGAAAAATGCCTGTAAAAGTCACCGTGGGATGTCACCCTGGTGCCAAGACTATGTTTGTCTTGAACCAGAGCAGGCACCTCTGCTTTTGCATTTGCAGGCCAAGAGTTACTGCCTTCCTGACACCACTACAACTTGCTGCATGACCGATTAATTCCCTGCTCCTGGCCTCTCCTTCCTGTCTCTCCTTTCCAGACTTCAATACCATGGACCCATCTTCACATCCCTGTGGAGCATCAGCATGCTGCTGAGTGCTCACAGGCCCAGGCAGGCCTGGAGCAAAGGACGTTCACCATCGATGGCGGAGCTGTGAGTCTAGAGTGTTTTCAAGTGCCATGGACACTTGGGTGTCTTCCAGCAGGACACTGACTCCCTGTGCCCTGTGCTGAAGCTTCCGAGTGCTCTGCTCTGCCCAGCTGCCTGGCCTAGAGCTGAGCTGTGTGTCGAAACAGAGGAGCATTTCCCATGCTACATGTGTGTCAGGGGTGCGTGGGGAAAGGGAGTGCAGTCATTGCCAGAAGCACCAACAAAGTTATTTTATGTTGTTATCTGATGAGAGAAGTAATGAAGCAAAAATGCTTCAAGCATGCCATGAGCCAGCTCCTCTGTCGAGGGATTACGGCTGAGGACTCTCAAGACTCATGACTGTAATCCATGAGTAAGAGTGTGAAGCATGTACACAAGGTAAATAAATGGTTAGAGCGAGCTGCTCCAAGTCACATTCCTCCCCTCACTTTTTTCTCTCCCTTTCTCACCATTGAGAGACAAACAAAGGCTTGACTGATGTCACGGGGCAATGCATTTGGCAAGTTTCTTGCTGCTGTGTCCCAGTACATGACCAGCGCGTTTACTGACACTGCGTTTGCCAGAGGTGGCACATGCAGACATTACAGCAGAGCCCAGCAGAACGAGGCAGGACACGGAGGAGAGATGAAGTTTTCAGTTCTGCGGCAATTGGTTCTGCTCAGCGCTAACCTGAAGCTAATGCATGGGCCAAGTGCCATATTTTCAGCTCACTGCTGTAGGTCGTTGACTGGCAGAGAGGGGACTGGTGCTGCAGGGACCTTTAGTTTCCCTTCCAGAAAAATCAGAAAAGTGAGTTAATTTATTTAAAAAGAGACAAAAAAAAACAGGAGGAAAAAAAAAAGTGTGCATATATATGTGCTTCACATGTACATGATATACCTTGGAAAGATCTAAGGAGTGGAAATCCTCAGAAAGCTGTTGTGGGAATTTAGGACTTCTCCTGAACTCAGGGCTTGGGTTCCTCAACCTCAGCAGTGTGCTGATAGACAGTTTTTTGATGGGACTTTTCAGAATTCCCCTTTCTGTAGCTGCTAGGCAGAATTGAGATTCTGGTGCCTTTAAATCTGCGAAAAGATTTGATACCAAGGCAGCTCCTTGCTCTTGTGCTTGGATATTTCTGGGAAAGCCAGCTGGGAGGTAAGGAGAGCTATGTTCATTAAACGTCCTCACTTGGAGTTAAAGGGCCAAGCACTCTCCTGCTCCTTCACCCTGCTACAAGAAATTCACTGGCCTGAACAAAACGGTTAAAGGCACATGATGAGAAAACAGACTGGTAATTGCATTACCCCCAGGATAGGGTTGTTGCTGGTCACAGGTATCCCTGTGTGAATGCTGGTTCTTGTTCCCTCCCTCCAGCCATGGTATCGTTCCGGAAAGTAACATCTTTGCTCCTTGTTCACTAACACCCTGGCTGTGGGATTTGTGTGTTTGAGCCAAGCAGCCCAGTCTGAACTGCCCTGTACAGCGGAAACAAGCTGTCCCAGATAATCACGTCCCTCACCAGAGGTGCAAGCACATGGGGTGGGATCCCAGGGAACCCCCCATGGCTGTGCCCCATGGCTGGACGGGTACCAATGCCTGTTAACAGAAATAGAGGAAGGGATTAGGAGGGGAAAAAATCACAGCTCTTTCCCGACTAGCCCTGCTTGAGCAGAAACTCTGCCCCGTGCTGCTGGCTCACTGCAGCTCATCATCCTGGGCGTTACACACTTTCCTTTTTATCTATCATCTTTACTAGGAGATGGGGTTTTTTTGGCTGCAGAGAGCTGAGAGCCAACCCCGTGCAGCTTAGCCCTCTGTGGCACGCGGGCGGTGTGTTTGCCTCATACCGAGGCCTCTACGAATTTGCTCTGAGGTGCATCTTCTTGTCACTCACATTCAGCAGTTTGGCTGAGAAGCTGGAAGCTTTCCTGAAGGCGATGAGGGGCAACAGCTGAAACTGTGGATCTGCTTCCTCCACTGAGAAATACATCCAGAAATGTTTCACTGTTTCAGTCCACTGAAAAAGAGAACTAGGTTGGACCCCGTGCAGCTCTGGGTCCGCAGTGCTCTGAGAGCCAAGCAGGCATGTAGGCACTCTCGCTTTAAGAATTGATTTCCTAAGTGAACTGTCAACTCCCGGTGGCTACAAAAATCTGCAAACAATTTCTAGTCACTGAACAAAGCAAATCTTTGTACTGTGCTGTAATAGTTCATTATTAGATAAAGACTCCTTTGTTAGGCTATAAGAAATGGTGTGTACTCCGCCACTCTTCACAATGTGCCTTGGTGTGACTTTGCACAGAGTGAAGCAAAGACCATAGCACAGCTCTGACAACTGAACTTTGTTGTTGATGTGTATGATGTGTCTTACAAGAGGACCTGGAGACTGGACTTACTCTCATTTGCAACAGGGTAAATGAGGAGAAACGTAGGTGAAATTACTAGTGAGGAGAGTGAGGGAAAAGTTTTGCAGCTGCAACTCCTACAAGTTGTGTTACTTACTGGGCTGTCTTTTTGCAGTTCCAGGCTTAAATGAGTCAAAACAGGGATCAAAGGGCGTTAGCGTTTTCCCATCCAGAAAACCAAATGTTTCCAGCTCCCTCCCTTCTTCCTTTTTCACTGCACCCAGAAAGCTCCCAGTAATCTGCCAGGTTTGGCCCTACAGCTGCAGATCCCTGGTACCCTGCTAAGCATCTGCCTGTGTCACACAGCAGCAGCATTTGCAGCACACAGGCAGGTGTAAGCCCTCTGCCTGTATGAAAGGGGCTGCAAGGTGGGGTGGAGGCGTGGACAGACCTCATTTCACATCCACATGGTCCAAAGTTTTTCCCTTGCCCACAGCTTTGAGGCACGGGAGCCCCCTCTCCCTGGCAACACACAGGCCCTTATTTTCCTTGGTATTTCATTCAAACATGTTTTGTCAGGCTGTGACCTTATAACCCAGCCTGTCAGACTGTCATGTAAGGTTGCATCCCCCGTAGTTGATTTATTTGTTTCTTTTTTGTTTTTCCTCTTATGTTTCGCATGGCATTGGCAGTACATGAACAAGGCTGTAGTTTTCCTGCTCTTTCCTTCCCCCCATCACATCGTAAGGGCCACAAGAGACCCCTCCCAGCACCAGTGCTTCCCCCTCGGTGAGAAGAGGTGGCAACCGGGGCCAGAGCAGATGGTTTCTCTGAGCCCTGCTCACTTTCAGCTCCTGGCTGAACCATAAACAGGGCTTTTCCGATAAGTGTCCAGCCCAGCTTAGGCTGAGGCTGCTAACTCCCGTTGTCTGGGTGATTCATATGCCATCTAATAATAGCAGCTCTTGGCCATGCTAGCACAATAACTGACCAGGGAAAACTCGGCACCGCTTTCGGCTGCTGGCCCATCAGCTTTCCCAAGCTGAGCTGGCTGTGTCTGGTGGTTTGCCTTCGAGGGCAGCGCTGCAGGAGTAGCTGAGAGTAGGGCTGGTCCTCTTGCCATGATCCCTCCATCCCAGTGGCAATGCCACTGCTGGGCCAGTCTGGGACTGGACAGGAAGTGGACTGCTCCTCCTAGTACTTTACACACAGCAGTCACTATTAATTACCTCCTCTGCTAAAAATCAGGTAACTGCACTCTGCCTAAATACCACCCCTGGCTCTTCCAGGGCAGAACTGTGTTTTTCCTTACTTGGCATTCCCTGTTTAGAGCATGTGCAAGATACTTCTGCATGGCTGCCAAATTCCTCTTGCTGGCAGAGCTGCTGCTGTGAGGCAGCTGCAGGTTTGCTGGGGATGTCTTACTCATTTGTCCAGATGCTCCCAGGGAGAAAGAGTGATGGCAGAGCGAAATAACACTCCTGTCCCCCCCACCAGATTCCTGCACCACCTTCTCCCATGCTACTGTAAGGTTTGGCCTGGCTGGCCGTCTCAAAAAGAAAGCAGGAAGGTGGCAGTGGTGGCTGGAAAGGTCATATCCCCTCCAAGAATGTGCAGCTGAAGCCTTGCCAGGTGATGGGAAGTGGGGCTTGGGAGGGGCTCAAGAAGCGCATTGCTACCCTTCGTCACAGCCCCCCTCAGTGAATTAAGGCTCTCACTTCACACAGGGACAGTGCTCCCAGCAGTGGGATACTGAGGCCGGCCAGGAGTCGGTCGGCAGCCAGCGTGGCACTGCACAGCGAGCCGA
>NW_009737338.1:66881-75877 GCF_000703405.1 Apaloderma vittatum
GCTTCAAGCTTCAGGAGCTTTGCTGGGGCCCAGGGGAAGAACACAATCTCAGGGGGACAGGGTGGCTGCTGAGCTGTCAGAGGTGAGCATCAAGTACTGGAGGAGGATTAATTAGAAGCCAGAAAACCAATGTGTGTTGGAGCAGAGGAGACATATTTGTGGAACTGAGCAGCACAACAACATCCAGCCCTGCTCCTGGGGAGAAGAACAGAGTCAAAGGGAACCGCTTCCTGCCTGCCATCGAACCTCACGGCCTTGAGCAGGGCTGCCCACACAAAACCTCCTGCACAGTAGTGCCAGACCTTCATTGGCTTCAGTCTGTGGGGCTGACCACCAGCCAGGTGCCCCCAGCAAACCCGTCTGCCTGGTGAGGTCCCGAATTCCCGGCAGTCCTGGGGATGGGGTTGTGCTGCTACATCACTCACACGGTGGCTGGGGGATTTTCCTGCAAGGAAATTTTGCTTTTGCCATTTGTTTGCCTTTCAGGGAAGTTTTCCTTTCATTCCTCCCCTGATCTAAGCAGCAGCCGCCAGGGTTTTCCAGGCCCAGGAGCAGGGTGGCACAGGGCAACTCCCTGTCCCAGCTGTGCTACCCGGGGAAGGATCTGAAAGCTGGGAGCCAAGGTCCAGGTATGCCAGCACCAGCAGCCATGAGGCAGCTGTGGTACTCCCCTCCTGAGGGTCTCAGATGTGGTTTTTGGGGCCCTCCTGCACTGCAGAAAGCATGAATTGGTCCCTGGGTGGAGAAGGAAGAAGCTGCCACAGCCCTGAGGATGTAATATGTGGCTGCAGCCTTCAAGGATGCCCCCGATTTGAAACTGGACTGGTCCCATTTTTGCCAACTGCATGTGGTGACTAAAATTACTAAATGCTGTCTCTTTGCTTTGTTTTTCTTCCTCTAAAGCTGATGTTTTCATTGCAGAGGATGAGCATTTACCAGCAAAAAGACTTTGACAAAATATTCATGCTCTTCAAACATACCACATTGGCAAGAGCAAAACTGCCACTCCGTAGGGCATTCAGGGCTTTGAGGCTCTCAGTTTTTTTCTAGCGCAAGGCTAGCTAGGCATGGGCTGACTTTCATGTACCCATACATGTCCCTTTTAAAGAGAGGAAATTTGCATCCAAAACTGATGGAAACCCTAAAGTTTTCTGGACCTAGAACTGGTGTAGGAGCAGGAAGAGAGCCTGCCACTCCATAGGCTGCCCCCCTGAAGACAGATAGTTTCTTTGAGTGCATGCACAAAGAAAAGCAGATTGAGTTCAGCGGTGCTCATAGTTACCTGGATAAATCAAAGCCTTTACTACTTGCTTGGAGACTACAGATTTTTTTGTGTGTGACCGGCAGCTCCTGCACAATTAAAAGTCCAAGGAGATTTTGCAATTTCCTGGGCTTTCTTCAAAATGTGGCCCTTTGCACCAGCACTTCTAAGTGGAGCTTGGCAGTGAGGGCTTGCACACAAGCTGCAGCAGGTGACCCCAGATCCAAGCCATGCTTCAAAAAGATGCAATGCCTGCCATCGCAGTCAAAGTGGACATCTCACATCTCCAAAGAGGCCCTGGCTTCAGCATCCACAGGGAGGATGCTCGGCAGAGGAGGCTTCCCTATCACATTTTGCTGGCCAGTGCTCCAGCCCTCTCTTTCTCTGCTCACATTCCAGCTAAAACAGAGCTGGGCATTTTCCGGCTGTCCGTGCCAAGCAGAGCTCCGGTGGAGAGCTGATGGAAACCCAAGCTGTCTCAGAACACCAAGGTAAGAAAGAAGCGTTATACTGGTTCAAGACTGCACTCCACAGAGCTAAGAAAGGCATTGCTGCCTCCCTAATTGTGTGGCTAGCCTTTGCACAGCTTCAAGCATTTTCTGTAATTGGGAGAAAACAGCAGCAATCTCCAAGGGACCTGCTGAGGAGAGGAAAAAATAGCATGCAATATTTTTTGTGGGTTTTTTTCCCCATACCACAATCCAGCCTTAAGAAAAAGAGGAAAGGGCAGGGAGAGGCATCCAAGGCAAGGAAAGGACTGGATGAAGGGCAGGTGTAGGAGCTGTTGCCACTGGGCTCGCTCACACTGTGCCAGCCTGCAGCCAGGCCGCGTGGTGGGCATGGGTTGAGGACGACTTCAAAGTGGCGTAAATTCCTTGAGTTTAGCAATAAAGGAATCATGCGTGGTATGTCCTGCCCCCAGTAACAGTGCTCAAAGGAGAGCACTTGCTGGCTGGGTCAGCAGCCGTAGTTTGCCTGCTCCAAGTGTGACATGAAGAGGAAAGAGCAGCCCTGGGGAGGCCACACTGCTTCTCCCTGCGTGGCTGCAAAGGAGAGCTTGACACTTACTGTGGCTGGAGGGGAACCAACCCTGATCCCCACATGCGCTGCAGCACACTTGGCCAAGTGCTGTGGCCCTGCACTTCTGCATCTTCTTCTGCCCCAGCCCTCGGCCTCACCATGGACATGGGAATGTCCTTCTGCTGTTGCTGTGCCACCAGGTAGCCATGAATGTGAGAGACAGAGCACAGGTGAGGAGGCTTCCAGCTCAGGCAAGCAAGAGCCTCAGGGCAGCCACATCTTTTAGGGAGGTTCTGAAAGGTACCTATTTGGCACTGAGCTTCACAACTCTGAGGATTTGGTGCCTGATGACTGCTCTCATACAGGGTGAGATGTCTTTTCTGGCCTTCTTATACCTCCATAATGCTCTGGTGAGAGGGGAAGTTCAGCTTCTGCAACAGGACAGTGGGTGGGGATGAGGATGGGGACACCTCTGACCATTTTTTCTTTTCTTTGAGGATCCACACAGAAAGTCCTATTCTAGCAATGCCATGGTGTAGGATCCCACAGCCAAAGTCAAGGGAGTTTACTGAAAGCAATGGACTGGGGGCTGAAGAAGTCATCAATGCCAGGAATGAGACATACCTGCTCTTCCTCAGCAAAAGGTTTCTAGGCAGTTAAAGAATTTGGCCACTGAAAGCACTGCCACGACCCTTTGACACTGCAGAATGTGCTGTAAGTTGTCAAAGCAAAACTGCCTCAAGGCAAGATAGGTAAACTGAGTTTTTCCTGTGGTATGGGAGAGGTGGTTGCTCACGTCATGGAAATGGGAAGTCTCTCAGCAGCAAAGGTACCGCAGGCCTGCTGCTCAGGAGGGGAAGCACATGCATTTCCTTCAGGAGACACTGCCTGGAGCCACAATCCTTTCTCTGCCCAGCCCTATAGGTGCCTCTGCTTTGTGGTTTTCACTAAGGGTTGCTATAGGAACTTAAATACTTCTGTGCATCCAGGCCTGAGCAGCTCCCTGCTCCCACTCTGCCTTGCTAGCTGGGGGCTGGCAGTGCTGGGGCTCTGAGGACAGTGGAGGGTGCTCAGGTACAGCAGGAGTGGGGTCGTTCAGCTCAGCTGATTAGCGCTACTATTTCTGTCTCTGGCCTTTTCTCAGTTTCTATCCATCTGGGGATCTCTATAGTCATTATAGAACTTTCCACCCTCTTGTTTTTCACTTTTCTTCTCTGTCTTCCAGATTTTTGCCACTGTTTCATGTTGTCAGCCAAGTTATTGGTCTCTCCTGTCTTTCTCTGGCCATGGAAACACTGAAGTTTTTCTGCAGTGCAAGGTGGCTTAGAGACAGCCTTGCAGACCTGACAGCCACCCTAGCTGCTGCTGGCAAAGGCTGGAGCTGCTCAGCCAGCCCCCTGGGAAACAACCCTGTTTACTGTTCATCACCATCTGATCTACCCACTGCTTCTTGCTCCTGCCTGGGCCCAACTGTGCCGAGCTAGGTGGAGACATGCAGCCCAGCCCGCTTGCTCCTCGCTCTGCCGCTGCAGCCGCCCCACGTGTGGCTGCGAAGGGAAGCGTGACTCACATGGGCCTCCCACCCATGAGTAACAGTGTTGGTCTATCACGTCTCAGTCAGCTGGGGCACCTCGGAGGGAGGGTGGTCGCTTCTCTGGCACGGCACGAAATAGGTCACTCCGTCCCCGGGGCACGAGTGAAATAGGACCAAAGCACAGCAGCTATGAGCAGCTTCATGTCAGATGAGGGGGCGGGGCTGCACCCCAAGAGGAGGTATGCTTGCAAACAGACATGGGGTGCAGCAATTCCCGTTAACCACCACCAGTTCTTACTCCTGCCTTACCCAAACCCACTCCTTTTTTCCTGGGAAATGCGCGGGGCCAGTCTGAAGCCAGGGACGGAAGATGGGCAGAGACGGTAGGAAGACAACCAGGGGAAACATAAAGTGGTTATGTGCTTCTCAGGGTGGAAGGAAGCCCAGGTTATTAAATAGCAGGCAATTTTAGCATGAGTTATTAATATTAGTTGTTTGTACTGGGAAGTGGTGCCTAGGGGCTCCCATTGCACTAATCATGTAACAAAGCGGTGTTCCTAACACAAATAGCTTGTGTTTCAGCCTTCAGAGAACAAGTCATCTCCTTCCCATTATCCCATCTTTGAAAAAAACGTATGAAGATTGCACAGTCCAGCCCACAAAAATTGGGAAAGGAAAAAAAAATACATTAGGCTGTCCTACAGTGCCAGCACTTACACCCAACCAGCCTGGTAACTTCACTAGCATCTTGGGCTCACACTGCCTGCTCTTCCCTCTGCAGCTCCATGGCTTCATCCCCAACCCCGGCAGTCCAGCCTTAGCATTTCTGGTGACTTTTGTGTTGCCCTTGCATCTTCTGTCTGGGCGTAGTAAACTTATATCACCTGCCTAGGATAGTCAGAGGCTGTGGGGTGGGTTTTTTCCTGCCTCCTTGATCTGTGCTGTATATCTGTCGTATGTTTTCAGGCTTTGCAAACTGCAGTTCTCTCGGCTACGTGCCCTTCTGAAGCAATAAACTGAATTTAATGAATTCATTTAACTCGTTTACAGCCTTGGCACTGAAACACAGACTAAAGGTCAACAGCATCCGCTAATTTTGGATGGTACAAACCATGACTGCCCTGCGTATTTTTTCTTTTCCCAAGGACTTGACATTATTTTGAGTTCCATCACATGGAAACTCAGGTCTGCCTGCCCTGTCCCCTCTCCCCTCCCCCAGCTGCAGCTTGAACCTCTTCATTGGCCCAGTCTCAAGTCAGGCTGGAAGACGAAAAACATGTCCTGCAGCCCCAGCCCTTTCCCTTCCAGTGCTCACCTCTGCAAACGCTGTGGTCCTGGTGTCTGACCTCGCACTGCCTGGCAGCATCTTCATCTGCACCCTCGACACAGCAAACAACCCTGGTGACAAACAGGGCATAGGTCCCCACAGCATGTCCTGCCCTCTTGACACTCATCCTGAGGTAGATCCAGCTGGTGGAGGAGATAAAACTGAAAAACGAGCAAGCACGAGGATGATTAAAGGTAGCGGTGTGACAGCATGGTGCCAAGAACACAGAGCCCAGGTGAGTGGGCTCAGGAATGTCAGCTTCACCTCTAAGACCCAATGGTCAGCATGGATCCTTCTACCAACATCCTCATCCCCACAGGACTGCTTGTTTCCCTACTGCTCCATCGTGACTTTGTCAGATGGTTGTCCCATCCCTGCTGCCAACCTCCTGTTGGTGGAGGAAGCTGGGAGAAAGCCACTTACAGACAGTGGGAGGATTTTGGTTTGTAGCATGTGAGATAAGGCACCATGGCCACCATCAAGTCCCCTGTCCTGCTGCAGGGTCCCCTTCACCTCTACCAGACCACTCCCAGGCCTCTCCTGGAGGAGAGCCCTCACGAGCTTCTCAGCCAGTCATGCTACACCTCTCCCTTCCCAAGCCCTGCGTCCCTCCCAAACCTCAAGCTCTGTGTTAAATGACAAAAGCTTAATAATGGCTGAAGAAAAAAAAAAACCAACAAAGAAAAACAAGAACATGACCAAAAACCAATGCAAGGTTACCTCCCTTGGCTTCAAAAGTGGCTGACCTATTTTGGCCTCGGAAGGACTAAGGCAGAAGCTGGGCACTGACAGCTCAACAGAGCGGTCTGGGTCTTGCCAAAGTATGAGAAATGAAAAAAGTCATGAGAACAGCTCAGTTGCCTTAAAACCAAGCAGCGCTACAACTTCTACGCACCTTGCCACAGCCAACTGGACATCGCTATACTCAATAGGAATACTCACTAAATATGTTCAGTTTTGAAGACGACTGCATCTAGTTCTTCTGCAGATCAGGCAATAACCCACCAGCATGGAAACCTACAGCGTAACCTAGCCACAGGAGCTTCTCATCCTTCTTCCCTTGCTTCTTCAGGGAGGTGCTGGGGAGAGCCTTACCTCGGTAAGCGAGGTATGAAAGTGCAGTCCCCATGTAACAGCCCAGAGTCTAGCACGGCTCGGCTTTAACCTTTGAAACGGCTGCTCTGGCAGCAGCGTTAACCACGTCAGTCTCTCCCTCTCCTCCTTCCAAACATTTTATCTGTGCTACTCTGCATTTCCATTTATTTCTCCACCTGGCACCCCTCAGCCATTTTTCTTTAGAGAGAAGGTAAATGCCCTGTTTTGTTTCCCTGTGGATTTTGAAAATGTGAATGAAGTGAAGCAACAGGCTGGGAAGCAGAAATAGAAAAGCAAGTGACCACGAGTGGAAGCGATACAGGCGCTGATTGCAACCAGGCTCTCCAGCTGAATGAAAAAATAACTCCCTCCCCCAAGGAGATATTTTAAAAGCTGAAAGCTAAGAACTTAAGTACAAAGGCTTTTGTGTTTTTATTGACATTGTAAGAAACTTTTTTTTCTTTGTTACAAAAGAGCTAAGTGGTTCTGAAAGCAGAAGTACAGTTTATATGTACACAGTGCTACAGACCCTTCAGATCAACCTAAGGCTCAAGAAACATCAGATCATAACTGCAGGTTTATCAAACGAAGACCACTAAGGCCCATTAGAGCTGAACACTATTCCTACTGTATGTAAATGTATTTACACATTTTTTCTTTTAAAAAAACGATTACAAGCTTTATAAAAAAAACTTTAAAAAAAGTGGAAAAAAAAATTAACACATTTTTATCTTACACATCTGCAGGACTGACAACAGTAACTGTTCCATAGGAGACACTCCACCAACCCAAGGACAATAACACATAAATACCAGAGGTTTACAAGACATTTCAGACACTATTAACAGTGATATGTGCTATTAGCTGAATGGAGAGTATAGCCTCATCAGGAAAATTTGGCAACACATCTTGGTCCCTCTTTTTTACAGGATCAAAACAAAATAAGGCACATACATTGTGAGAATACAAATGCTGCTGTTCAGAAGGACAAGCCATTGCTCAACAGGTGTGGCAAGCTGACCGGCCGTGTCATCGAGGGGGGTGAAAGTTTGTGTCTGGGAGGGGGGAAAACAAGACTGGGAGTGAGCCAGCCAGCACCCTAACACGTGGACCATTTAGGGCAGTTCTCCAAGAAATTAGTAATATCATCTGCCATGTGCAGGTATGGGACCATTGTACTTGTCAGCAAAGCCCCCCTGGAAGCCTGGTGTCTCCTCTGCGAAACCATCTTTCCTCCACCCAGGCATACCTGACGGGTGAGCTCTCATGGGTGACTCACACTTAGTGGGAAGCAAAACTGCCTGGAGAAACGTGCCCACTTTGGGCAGGCTGAGATGGGCAGATGCACCCAAGGCCAAGGGTAATGAATCTGGAAGACCCTCACAGAGCCACGAGAAGAAAAGGTGGATTAGACTCAGGCTGCTTTAAAAAATAGGAAATTCACAATGTTTTCTGTGTACTCTAGGGTGAGCAGTGGGTTTCCAACTACTATGGCAATGCCAACGGATGCACGGGACAAAAATGCAGAGCTTTTGGCTCACAAAAAGAGCTTTGGCTCTGTAACTGGAAGAGCAGGAGTAGAGGGGTGCCAGTGAACATGTGAGCAATGATGGTGGGACTTTCCCCAAAGTGTCACATATTGAGAACGAGGTCAACCAGTGAACACTGGTGTCCAGCCTAACAGTGCCATGCTCAAGTGAGCCCCGCCTACCTTATCAAACCAAAACCAAAACCCAAGATAGCCATGCTGTGATGAAATGCTACCCACACAGGTACCAACACAGGTCTTTTGTATAGACCAGAAAAGCATCAGAAGATAATAAAAGCTGCAAAGTGGCATGTAAATGCAAGTGGCACATACGCTCCATCATGAAAATGATAAAACCATCTCCACAAACTCCCTGAGGATGCAGTGGAGTCTCTGGTTCTTCAACTTCACCGAGTCAAAACGGGATGCCTTTCTGGAGCATGTGGTTTCAGCCAAGACACGTTGTTGGCCCAAGATGGGGGTAAGTGAGTGACAAAGGTTTGTCAAATGCAGGAAGGCAAATTAACTACTCAGTCTCCTTTAGCCTTGAGCAACGTGAATGGTTCCCTCTAAGCTGTGATGGATCACATCTGTTAATAGCTTCCCAGCTTCAATTGGACCAGCAAATACAATTATGAACTGGAAAATAGAGCTTAAAAAATAGTTTGGTTGGGTGTTTTTTTTAATGTATTGGCTCTATAACAATAAAGGGCTTCTCTTCCAAGCCACCTACTCCCAAGCTGGTCATAAGTCTCCCTGCTGAAATTGTTTATAAACATGTAATTGATGGCTTAATAAACAGCCAGTGATTGGTTACCGAGAACCATCTGAAACACATCCAGCACAGCCTTTCCTCATACATACGCTGCTGTTTCTCCACAGGGGTGTGAGCTGTATCGCAGTGCTGCGATGTCCGGCCTGGCCACTGAAGCATTCCTCCTCCCCTGGTGTCCTGCCCGGCCGGAGGCATCTCTCCTTGCCTTGGCAGCGTGACAGGGAGCAGCTCCTCCACATCGTGACAGCAAGCCAAGCCTTCGCCCTGGTGAGCTGTGCCCGACTACCTGTGAAGCCCAGGGACCACAGTAGTGGAGCTGGTCATGGGCAGAGGAACGGGCAAAAAGCAGGCTGGGACGATAGTGAAAGGCGATTTCTGACATTCCAGCTCACTGTGCAAATCACTCGGTACGTGCTGTGATAAGCCCAAATATGGCCACAGCACCAGATTCCTATG
>NW_009737338.1:75888-86312 GCF_000703405.1 Apaloderma vittatum
TGCTGATTTACAGCTGTTAAGAGATCAAGGTTATCCAACATCTTTACTGAGGTTGTATTCCTATACATTCTTCAAATGCCATGCCCTGAATCAGCTGGTATTTCACCATTTTTTACAGTAAAGGCGTGCTATGGCCTTCTAGCCTACAGAGATCACCTTCTGGTGCTACTTCTCACTTTGCCTGTGATAAAGGTTATCTGTATTTCAAAACTGAGCACACTCCCCCTTCTCACTGTATGTCTACTTAATACCAGCTCCTTACAGACATCATATCCATTACTATACCTGTTTGAAGCATTTACACCCTGTAGCAGAATTTTACTATCGGCATTTAACTGAGAAGTTTGCAAGGGCCAGACCTGCATGCAGCTTCTAGGAGTCGCTGAATTTAAACATTAAGTCTTGCAACTGTTCTCCATCCCAATCTGTGTACCCAGGGACACTGTGTGTTCAGGGGTGCAGACATGGAGCCCAGCCCAGCAAAAAAACATACTAGAAGAGCCGGTGCTTGCAGAGCAAATGGCACTCACCTCTACCAGTGAGCAGCTTCACAACCGCAATGTGTTAGTTCCAGTTGTTGCTGGTGTAACTGAGCCTGGACATCGACTCCCTGGTTTGCTTTGAAGTGAAATTCATGCTGGTGTCACCAAAACAGAGAGAGAGGTTGGGTTGGTCTTTATGACTTTTGATTAGTTGCCAGGCATACTTGTTTTTCCACTTGTTTCTTTGCTATTTTTAATGGCAGTTTAAATCTCTCCATTTTGTAAAGCCTGGATATAGTGGAAAAACATTTAAGATTATCAGAGTGTTTGCAATCACTTTGATTTTATTTGGCTTGTTGGAGAACTGGGCCATTAGTTTTCTAGTTGTTTTACATGCCATGACCATGAAGCTTTTGAAGCCGTAACTGTGTGTTATGTCAATGGGCTTTTACTTATTTTAAAACATATGATCCACGCCCAAAGCTGTATGTGCTCAAAGGGATGCACAAGGCAGTTCTCCCAGCAAAGGAATCGTTACTGCGAATAAGATCAAGTGGCTCAGTAAATTACAGCTCAACAATTTGCATTTAAAAAAACCAAAGAGTCCCCAGTATGGAATACTGCAATTCTGTTATTTCATTATATGAAATACCTGTAAAATGCTGATCATCTCTCCACAAACATGGTATGCAATGAAAGGATTATAGACTACCCTAAAATCATCAAACATGCCCATAATTTTACTATCCAGTCACTTAAACAAAAAAAAAAAGAAGGCTGAAAAACAGAATACCAAATACTGCAAAAGATGGAACTTGGACTAAGAACAGCTTTATGGTCCTCTACTTCCTCTAAAATGGATTAAACATGACCAATCTCAGTTGTCATTACAGAAGGCAGTGGCAGCTTTCTGCATGTGTGTGTTTACAAAAACCTTAAACATCTGCTAAGGATCAAAGGGCTGATGGTTTTTACATTTCTTATTTGCCTGAACCTCCTAATTTCTTGTGCTCCTTTTCTCTGAAACTACAGCCTGGGAGTACTATGGCAGTGCATTTGTAAACTGTTTGCCCACTTCAGTGTGATGTACCTGATGCATCCAGAGACGACTTCAGCACTGTATGCTCACTTCACATTGCGCCTGGTTATTTTTGTGCCTATATGTTCAGGGGGTAAAGTTGCAATGGTTTTACAAGGCCTAGTTTCTCTTGATTAACAGAAAATTGGAAAGTCATTTCATCAGACCTTTCTTAAAAAAAAAAAAGCCAAAACAAAACAAAAACATGCACTTCACACGTTTACATAGGTTTACAAGTAAAAAAAAAAGAAAAAGGAAGCATACAGACATTCAAAAAGGGGGAAAGGCGGGGCGGGGAATGGGTGTAGCAATACTGATTCAAAACTGAAATGGAAGACAGTTTCTCCCTAGAACACTTTAGGGTTTTCAGAGTCCTTATTCCATAAAAGGAATATACTTGAAACACATCCCATTTAGGTGAGATGAGATTGCTAAAATACATACACAACTAAAAAATATGAGTCTTTTTTTCATCTGTTATCTCCTAAGGTTTGTTTTTCTTTAATGTCTATTGCATAACAGCAAGAAACTTGCTTTCTTCTGCAAGTGAGGTCAACAAAGAGCTCATGTCCCCAATAGCCATGTTGGTTGTGCTTACGGGCATAGCTGGGAATGTAAGAGACGCTCGGGGAGTGGTGAGGCGTGAAGAATTGCGGGAGAGATTCTGAATGATACTCGGGCTCAGGGCTCCTGAAATCAAGCTGACGTGATCCCCATCATCTATGATAGCATCAAAATCAATCTGCACAGCCTCTAGGCTGTTGCTGTCGATGCTGTCAACTGTGCTCGACACTTGGTTAGCCTCCGGGGAAAGAAGCTCGGATGAGTTTGCAGTCGCAGTCCCCTGCAGCAGGCAGTTAGCTTCCGAACCAAAGAAAGAACCTGTTTTCATAGCTTGGTGGCTAAAGCCCGTGGTTTGGTCATACAACTGACCAGAGTAATTCTGCACGTTAGAGCAGAACTGCTGTGATTGACCTTGCATCTCCATCTTAACGTTGTTTACCCTGTATGTCTGGTTGCCATCACTCATGTGTCCTTGCTGTTGTGCCAGGTTGTTTCTCAACACGTTCTGCCGCCTGTTGCCGCTGTAATTAGAGCACGGCTGGTAACTTTTGGCCACCAACAAACCCGAAGGCTGGCTACCAATCGTGTGAGACACTGGTGGAAAATTCTGCGGCCCTTGATACAGGCTGCTTTGTGAGGTAGGACTAACCTGCCCTAGCATCATTTGACTGGATTGACTAACTCCCTGGTAATGAACACCATCTCCGACTGGTTGATTTTGCAAATATTCCTGTTCCATCATATTCCTGTTCTGCATCCCATTTGCCATACTGGCAGGTTGCTCGCTGGATGCCATGGGATGGCCGAAGTTTGGCTGGTTCCCACTCACTGGCACGTTGCTGCTTCTCAGCTTCTGCCCTTGAACTGTGACGCCACAGGAATTGTCCGTCGCCCCAGACATCATTGCTTGCCTGACGATGTTTTCGCTGTAAGGCTTATTGGGCTGCATGCTGATGGAACTACTGGCTCCACTGCCAAGAACCATGTTTGGCTGTAAACCGTAGGAGCTGCTGTTCTCTACCAGGTTCTGATAGTTGTTCTGCTGGGCCACATTGCTCCTCTCCAGCTCCTGCTGCTGAATCATCATGTTGTTATACAGTCCGAAGGCCCGACTCTGCTGCACCACTGAGCGCTGGCCGCATTTCAGTTTTGGAGGAGATAAGTCAGAACTTCCTGAGCTTACTTCATTCCACTGAATGGGCAAGTCGCTCTTGTTTGCCTCGGAACCTGCCTGCTGACTGCTTGGTGGAGGGGCTTGGTCAAAACTGCTGGGGTTGTTGTTTCCTAACGCTGAGCTGTGATGCATTTTGTTGCTGTCTAGGATGTTGTTCAACAAGTGGTCGTACATGCCCTGGTTCTGAGAATTCAGATACTGAACCACGTCGTCTGGCAGGAGATCCTCATCATTCAGACTGCCACCTGCTTCCATGGTAGCAGCCTCCAGGGCGACGTTCTCACTGATGCTTGGAGGACAGGGGGAGCTGAAGCTGCGGAAGACGCCACCCTCAGAACGGGTATAGTTCTGAAGAACAAGGTTGCGCTTTTCCATGGATGGAGGCAAAGCAGGAGGGTTAAAGCTATTAAGACTGTTGAAACGCTGGACTCTAGGGACAGAGACGTTGTCAGAGGCCATTCTTACGGGATCACTGGCTCTCCTTGTCCCATTTCCTAGGGCATCGTGAGACAGAAAATGTCTCCTGCTGTAACCATTTGCCCCACCGTCACTACATCTTCGAGGGGCATTCACTGGAGGCAGTGGAGATACTCCGGACTCCCTGCAGTCACTCAAGAGTGCCATCCTTGTTTTGAGGCTCATCCTCTCCATGTTAGGCAGTGGAGTTGGTGGGGGACCACCAGTAGCTGCTGCGTATTTTGCTTTCAGCCTGTATTGCTGGGCCGGGGTGAGGCTGAGAAGACTTGGCAGATCATCGCACTGGCTCGCTTCACTGGAGCGCCGGGAGGCATCTGTCGAGATGGGGTCATAGGAGTCTGCAACGCTCACGTTCTGAGGCCTTCCCTCTGCCTGCGAGGCGTCGCTGGACCTCCGGCTGGAGAAGCAAGGTGAGATCCCAGAGGACCTGCGGCTGCTCAAGTAGGCTGAACTGATTGTGCTAGTGTTGCTGTCCCTCCTGTTCAGCATGTTCAACACAGTGATGTCTGTACTTGAAAGTTCATTCCTGTTCGGCAAAATGGTCATGGATCCTCCTACACTGCAGCTGCTGTTCGACTGGGTACCTGGAGGTAAAATTCAGAGTTAAACAAACAGGCATCACCCAGAAACTGGTATAGGAAACACCCAGGAAAGAAGGAAGGGGGGAACAAAAGAAGACCCTGAGTCATCACAGCAAATTATAGCAGTGCTCTGTCTTGAAAGAAGTCAGGATAGAAACTATATCCTTAGGTTAAAAGCTAATTCAGAGACTCAAGGGTAATATTTCAGTGTGAAACCCAGCACAAAATTTATAGGCCATAGCCACAAACTGTCATTGGCTGGGGGAGTGTGCAGCTATGCTGACTGATGTGCCGCAAGGACACATTCATAAGGGAGCTTTTTATAGGCAAAATATAATTGAACAGGCATTTGCATGGAATGGCAAAATATACAAATTGGAGGCTATTCAAGGTCATTTCTAAGACTTCTTGAAATGTTCTTGAAACAACTCCGAACAACTGCAAAACATCTTTGCTGGTTTCCTTGTTTTGTTTTTAAGTAAACAGAATACATTTCTTAATTTTACATAGTTTCTTTCGACTGAACGCGTTTCAGAAAACCTGGGCTGTTGCTGCTGGCTGGAGCGCAGAAACCTACAGGCATGTTGTCAGCAGCAGCAACATACATTTTGGCAAGGAGCAGCTCCTTGTATGAAAACAACCGTGGATCTTCAGAGTTCAACCTCGCCTTGCTTCCATTCAGGGATACCTGCCCGTTGCAGCAGTAGTATCTGTACATAGGATTACTTCTATGTGTGGAAACAGTTTAAACAGACTGTTTAATTAAATAATTAAAGGGCAGCCCAATGTGTCTATGCAAAGAGTGTTTTGATAAGGCCTCATCTGAAAGACTTCCACACAATAAACTGGCAGGTATTTATTTAATCTACCTTGCCTCAAAACAAGACAGGATTGTGATGAATCTTGGGCCCAAACCTTTAACTGTAGGAAACATTTAAAATGTGAAGCCCTTGCTGGCCTCTATTCTGTAACAAATGGGTCTACTAGACTTCTCTCAGGGTGGGTAGTAGTACTTGTAACCAGGTGATAAAAGGTGGCCAATTTACCAACCATCCTCACAGCTGTTGAGTGTCAAAAGCCACACTACTCTTTGGCAAGTGTTGCAAGATAGAACTGGCAAGCAACGAATTTAAGGACAAAAAGTGTTACCACTCCCATTACGTGTATCTCACCATTTCCTATGAGAGGCGGCAAGGTCGGGGCTTTGGAAGGTGGAATGGGGTTCAGTCTTGGAAGCATTCCATTAACTTGTTTCAACCTTTCTAATTTCACTTGCTCCATCCATTTGGTCCCTGTCATATTCCTCCTGGCCTGTAAGCCAAGTGCTGTGGTGGCTGTGGAAATGGTAGAGTCCATGATTGGGGTTTCATCGATGACACTGAGGTCTCCTACACTACCACCACTGGTCAGAGTAAGCTCGATCCCATTGTTGGAATAGGTGCTGATGGGGGACTGTTCGCTGCTGCATGTAGACTGACCACCAGGGCTTGGCTGAGATGTCTGCTGGAGCGAAGTAAGACATAAAAACAACGTGAGGATTAAGCAACTGATGGTAACAATAGCACTTGCAGCAAATGAGGGTCTAAATAAAGCCAAAGAAAACCAAATGTAAAGGTTAGCGTTAGAGGATGACACGTTATTCATCAAGAGACTTTCTACAAACTGATTTAAAGTGTAATGAATGCCACTGCAAAACTCAACATTAAAATTCACTTTAGCATTTTGCTGAAAGTATACATTACGTCTACACGAGACATTTATTTGCTATTCTTGTAATTGCTTCTATCACTTTGTGTCATTTGTGAACACATACGTATGGACCCACTACTCTGGGTATGAGCTCTTCCCAACTGAAGCTGCAGCTCAACAAACCAAAGCAGAATTCAGCCATGTTAGGAGGTCTCATTTACACTGCTAGGCTTGCAGCAAGAAACAAACAAACACGACTCCAACAACACTGGAATTTGTTTTTTTTTAATTAGACTTGTGGCTAAAGAATGTAAGTATTTTCCAAGCTTAAGGCTCATTGTTACAAGCAGCGGTTGGCCTGAAATGTTGGCAAGTAATAAAACAGGGACAAAGCATCAGTGCAAAAAATACTGTATCATATTACCAGTGTCCTGTGACCCAAGCAGCACTATGGTCCAAATTATCTCTCTTCTTATACCTAACTTACACCACCTTTGCTCTGAATCAAGAAGGCAATGACCTATTGAATCAAATCCCTCGCTTCATTGTAATTTAAGATTTTAAATTTAAGAATTTAAACTAATCTGTGGGGATATAAATCCGTCGCAATAGCTTCTGCTTTCTTAACAGACAGTGTTCCCTGCTGCTCTAGAAGAATTCTTACTGTGGGGAAACACAGGCTTGATTTATTTTTGATACTCATAAAGTTCTCATAAAAGAATGGGAAAATTTCTCTGACAAGCCGAAATACTCAGACAGATAGAATGACAGACAAAACAGCAAGACAGACAGAGGTCTCTGGACGTAATATCTCACTGTAGGTTGTACAGTGTGACCACAAATCAGTGGAGCATGCAGTATCATTTTGCTCCCAAGAACAGTTTCATGTAAGTATTTAAATTCTGGTGTTTCTGATGTGGTTTTTTTAATTACTTCTTTTTTTGCCAGTCTGTGATTTTTATGCACATTTTACTGACAAATGCTAGGTAGCAGTGATGACTCTCACTTTTACCATCAGTGAATGAAGACACAGATGCACGGCACTACTGTAGCTTCATATGCCCCTGAGGAGTCCATTAAGATGCAATAACTATTGTATTATTTCTAACTTGAAGGATGATACTTAGAATTTATGAGGCCACACCAGGCAAGTTCATTTCCAAATCCTGGCCATGGCAGATTTGGTGACAAGAACAGAAATAGCAGTTATTATAGAGAAAAGAGTTTAGGCTTCTGGATAATAGCTCCATGCCATATGAAAGAAGAGTAATAATGGTCAGAAGCTTGTTCTTGTAGCCATATGTCAAGATCACAGTGAGGCAGCATACAGAAGAAAGAACCATATTATGGGGAACATACATTTCTGGATGTGCAATACAGAAAAAAATGGATGTCTCATCTAGAGGGGAAGGTACAAAGACATTTCTGGAGATATTTCACCAATATGCACCAGATTTTTCACATGTGGAGTGTTGCAAAATGCTCACAGCACATTACATTTGGGAATGAGTTTGATGGATTGCACATTACTAAATAAAGGAATGATTGGACACCAGGCAGAAGGCTAAAATAAAGACATAAATAATGTTGTAATAAGAAAAACAGCAGAAAAGTTAAAATGCCCTCACCTTATTACCCACTGTCCTTAGGAAGTTAGAACAAGACATTTAAGAGCATTAGACAGAAAAGACATTGGATTAGTTGAAAAATAGAAAATAATCTTAATTCATACAAGCAATTAAAAACAGGAAATACAGAATTGTTTTAGAAGATATTTTTCAGTGGGAAATATGTAATACTACATAAGCAATCAGCATTAACACCCCTCTCTTGCAAATATTATTCATGTTAAAACCGTCCGTGCTCATCATGCCTCAATAGTGCTATGGATCTACCCAGCTAAGCAAGGGAGGAATGGGTTTTGTTCCTTCAAAATCTAAGGTAGTTATCACCAAAGACAGCAGAGCAGATCCTTTAGACTTCTGCAGCAGTTAACTCTGGGTCCTTGGAAGTTTCTAAATTCAGAATTAATACTCCACAGTTTGGGCATAATCTTCAGGCACAATATAGCAGTAACTTGTATTTCAATGAGCAACCACTTTGAATTGCAGCATGATTAACAATATGACAGAATGTGCAGGGCTCATATTTGTATTCCCCAATGGTAGGGTCCAGATGAATTGTAGACCCAGATGTGGAAGAAAATGGAGTGACTGCCTTTGGTAGTTTTAACTCTGGTGGGGAGGATGGATGGCATGTGAAATGCAGGCAAATGAAAGAAAAACTTCTTTATTTAAAATAGCATGTCAAAAAATGGAATAAGGTCCTTTCAGTGTTCAGTGCTATACTGGTTTAACGTAATACATTGAGGTAAACCAGTGAATAGACCTGTAGAGACTCTTAGCTCAATTTAGTTAAATTGGAATTAGGTTAACCTTGTCAAGTTAAATTAAGTACCAAATTAGCATAAAAAGGCACTTTGCAATAGAGATCAAATGTTATCAAAAGATCTCCTCCTGCTGTCAGCATTTTATTCTTTCGGACTTGGGTTTTCTCACATTCTGGTTTGAGCCCGCAGGATTTACATCCTCCAACTTTCTTCTGTAAACAGGAGAGTGGAAAAAATGTCTTTCTCAAAATGAAAACTGTGAACTTCTCATAATATGCTGATTCCAAAAGACAAGGCTTTAAGAGAAACAATTATTGTGAGAGTTGCCAACACTGCACTTACTGCCTATTGCACAGACTAGATGTAATCTTTTTATTTGCTACTCCTAAGGCTTTAAAAACATTGTAAAATGTAAACGAAAAAGAAAACCTCAGAAAACCTAACCTCATAAGCTAGAGTTTACGGGCTTGAGCTTTTCAAAAAGGGATTATTAGCTGGTTGCAAGAAGAAAAAAGGACGAAGGGAGTGGCACGGTGTATTGCGTACCATTGGTTTTTCCGACTTGACTGCTTTCACTTGGAGGCATTCTTCACGCTTTGAGGTAGTGTTGCTGAGGTCCTTCTGCTCACCAATAGCACCCTGAGTCTGATGGCCTGGCGACCGGGTCTGAGAGTGGCTGCCTGGGTCTCTCGGTGGTGGAGGCCTCGGGTGGATATCTCCCCGCTGCTTCTTGGTGACGTGTGCCTCTGGGCCATGCACCGTCTTCACGTGTTTCCGGAGAGAACTGGGGTCTGTGTAGCGCTTCGTGCAGCCCGGTATCTTGCAAACATATGGTTTCTGCCAAGACAGGAAAAACACTTAAATTAGATTTAATTCCACGTGGGGCTCCTGAAGAGCTCCTCGGACCACAGCTTGTGTTAGTTACACGCTTTCACAGTGAATTTGTTATCTAATTTATGGTCTCTACAGTGACTGCACATAGACAAACCTACTGATTCCTCTTGGTTTTGCAGGTACTCATTAATGCTGCATAGTTTACAGAGAGCAGTTCATGATATGAACTGGCAGAGCCTTGACTTAACATAGAAAAGTGAGCAGAGCTATGGCAATTTATGAAGACTGGCCTAATTTTCTACCCTGTCCTTTGCCCTGAGCAGTCAGATACCCTGTTTCTAGTACGGCCAGTACCTACTCCTCGACAGGCAAACAACCCCCTTTAAAATATGTTGGGGCATATGTTTATGCAAGATTATCTGACGAAGCATTTTTTCCTGGCTCCTTCAGATCACCAGCATAATGTCAAAGCACAAGATACAGCACCACAGCATTTTCATATTGCAACAATATATGCTCTACTGCTATTAGTGATACTAGTAAAACTGATGACTTTTCTAAAAACTCAAATTCGCTTCCTTTGTCTGCTTTGTCGAGTTCCCTATGCAGTGCAGAATGAATTTGATGTCTTAAAATTTAACAAAGACTTTGTTCTTGGGTTATGAGAGGATCAGAAAGAAGAGTTGAGCCCTTCCTAAACACTTTAATTGCTTCAGCAAACAAAGTATTATTCACACACTTTTATTAGTGAATTGTTTTCAAGAAACTACTATTTTCAAGTCTTACTTATACTAGCCCTCAAGAAAAAAAACACTCTCAGGTACAGTTTCTCAAAAGAGTTCTCTGTTTGCTTACACATTGCACTGTGTAGCTTCGTCATGGCTATGTAAGGCCTGAGATTGCTTGCACTGAGGTCAGCAGAAAAGAACTCCCGGTGACATGAACAGGAGCAAAAACTGATCATGAGCCATTTAAATTTGATGCTAGGCCACTGAGGCAAGTTTTCTCAAGACACTACGGACGTACGAATCAGGTAGGCTCTCATCCACACGTGTAAAGCGTATCAGCATCAAGATAACGGCTGCTGCTTTTAAATCTCTTATAGGTTACCTATTTACAACCAAAATAGTTGTCCTGGGTTTAGCTAAAACCCAGT
>NW_009737339.1:0-1296 GCF_000703405.1 Apaloderma vittatum
GTTTGCCGTGGAAAGGCTCACCCCCAGGCTCGCAAGCCGAAGCGCTGCCCCTGGGAAAGTCTTTTTGCAGGACTCTCCTCTCCTGGCATGCTTTTCTCCGCTTGCTCGTGTGAGCTCCCTGGCAGATGTTGTTCTTAATAAATAGGGGTTGTTAAAAGCCAATTAATTAAGGTGCATCAGTGCTGAAGTTGCTCAGCGATTCCTTTGCCTTTGCTGCTGCTCGGGACGCTGCTCGCGTTTGGCCGTAGAGCGGAGCCTGGGCTGCCGGAGAAACTTCCCCGGGGCTTTAGGAAGATGCCTAAATGCGGGGATTTTAGTGGGCAGAAAAGGAGTGATCCGTGGGAGGGGTAATAGCAGCAGCTGTCGTTCCTGGGGAGGGCACAGGGCATGTGCTGTGCTAGGGAAGTGTTTTAGGAAAGGTCCCTACAGGGACAGTAGGAACAATTTGCTGGGAAGCGGCGTCAGCCTTGGGGACACGCACATGATGGACAGGAGGGGGTCCTTGCCCTGCTTGCCCTAAAAAGCACTGCTTGCCCCTGCCCTCTGGCTCACTCCCTTGCCTGGAGTGTGTGCAGCCAGGGGGCACCGGGAAATCCTCTTGAGCAGGAGGTAGGGACCTGTGTGCTGGGCGTGGGGTGCAAGGTTTGGGGTGCAAGGCACAGAAAGTGGGGTGCAGGTCATGGGGAGCGAGGCACCGAGCGTGGGATGAGCTGCCTGCGGGTCAGAGTGACAGCTTTCTGTTGCCAGTGTGATGTACTCCCTGAAGCTCTCCTTTTAATGGAGGAGAGAGTTAAGAGCAGCAAAAAGCAGGTTTTCTTTTTTTTTTTTAATATATTACTTTTTTATTTTGTTGCTTTGACACATTAATGATAATCTTTTCTCTGATATTCCCCCCTCCCATCTCCTCCTGTGTGGGTAGCTACCATGGTGAGATTGGGCTGTGGGTGTAATTCTTCCAGTGCTCCGAGTGCTTAAACATATGGAAACCCACTTTGCGAGAGTTCGTGGCTGCAAACCTACTGTCGTCCCCATCCCTCTCCCCTGCTCTCTGCACGATGTTTGCGTTAGAAACTCGCAGTGCGCTTCCAGCTCAAGCCGGGAATAACAAATCCGTCCCCTGTGCCTCTTTCTCTTCTCGAGGCTGTAGCATCCTTTTGCTTCCGTAGCCAAGCGCCCCCCCTGCCCTGTCCCACCCCTGGCGTGGACTGCCTCGCCATCTGTGTGCGGAGACGGGGTTTGGGATGTGGGGAAACCTCTTCCGAGAGAGGCGAGCGGCGACAGCGCCTGGGCTCACCT
>NW_009737339.1:1403-1951 GCF_000703405.1 Apaloderma vittatum
ACCTGCGTGAGTCATGCCGCGGTGCTGCCATCTCCACAAAGCTCCTAGCTCATGCAGACGGTTGTGTTGGGCACTTGCCATTTTTCTCTATTTATTTCCGTTTGCTCCTTTCCTCCGTGTCGGGGCTGGCTCTAGGCAGTCTGCATTTCGGGGACCGGAGGTGCACCATGCTGAGTTTCTCCAACCTCTTCGAAGCGGGCGACGGTTGTTCGCCTGTCAAGCGGGTCCCCTAAACAGCTTCGTGCAGGTCCAATTAAGAGATCACTCTCCTGTCCCCGGGTCTCTGGTGACCCGGCTGCTGGCGGGCGCGGGGCTGTGAGCAGAGGGTGTGTGTGTGTGTTTGGGAGCCGGAAGACGCCCCACGCGGGCTTGACTCTGGCTGGCGGCAGTCCCCGGTTTGTTGCTGGCATCTAAGCAGGGGTTTTGGCCGCCTTCCTCACTGGTGGCGGCGGAGCCGTCTCTAAGGTTGTATGAATAGGTATCCTGTGAGTGACCTGGATGAATTACCTGAGTATTTTGTTTTCCCCACTCATGCCATCTCACCGGCT
>NW_009737339.1:1992-3370 GCF_000703405.1 Apaloderma vittatum
GGGGGGGTACGGCAGCACGGAGCCTGCAGAGCTGCTTGAACAAACCGACTGCTTCAGCCCCTGTGAGATGCGCTCGGGCTGTCGTGATCTGCAAGTGAGGAAGGACCTGTGAATTGCTTTTAGACGCTGGCTCCCGGGAGGTGTGGGTGGAGAGACATTATGCCTATTTTATTATGTGTCCCTGTATCACTCTCTGTAATATGGAGGCACCTTTCTATGGAGCCTGCAGAGCTGCTTGAACAAACCGACTGCTTCAGCCCCTGTGAGATGCGCTCGGGCTGTCGTGATCTGCAAGTGAGGAAGGACCTGTGAATTGCTTTTAGACGCTGGCTCCCGGGAGGTGTGGGTGGAGAGACATTATGCCTATTTTATTATGTGTCCCTGTATCACTCTCTGTAATATGGAGGCACCTTTCTATGCAGAGACTCTTCAGGAACAAAAATGAAAGAGCCGTTTTATCTACTGTACAATAGATTTGCAGAATGCGATCATACAAACTGTTGAAATGTAGGTTATTTTCCCCACATTAGTGCAGACCTTAACATTTTATTCAGTGGCTATCCAAACTGATGTGACAGAGGGGTGGAGGGAGAAGTCTGAAGTTATTACACTGCCTCTTGCTCCAGCACCCATTAAAGCAATGTATTTGATTTTACTTTCCATCAGTATAAATCTAGAGCAGCTCCTTTGAAGTCAGTGAAGCTGCTCTGGATTTATGCATTGCTGCTGCAGTCGGCACTGGGCTCTCTGGGAATGCAGGAGGCAACTGTGTGACTTGCCCTGCATGGCATTTTTCATTTCAGAAATCCTCTGTCACGGATGCCGCAGCCTCCTTTGTGTATTTGAAATGGGAAAGTCCACATCACTTGCTGTTTTCAGGTTTTGATCATTTTTTTCAATTTGCTAGGTTTGGTCTCAAAGCTCCATTCACTGACACCTGACTCTTTGGCTGATCAATAGGGTCTCCTGAGGTTTGAATGCCAAAATAGTTACATTAAAACAAAAATCAATAAAGTGCAATTAATTTGCTGTATTTTATTACTGGGAACGATAGGTGTTCCAAAACTCTCACTCCAAGCCTGATTATCTCTGTGTTTAAAGCAGCGTAGCGTGGTGAGGAAGGTATAAGCCCAGGAGCAGCTGTAGGAGGTCAAAGCAGAGGGTCAGCGAGACTGGCTTGTGTTTCAGGAAGGATTTTTGGATCAAGGATGCATTCCTGAGCCCAGAGATGGCATCCATTTGTTTAATTGCCGTGATAGGTTTGCCTTCATGGGTTCAGTCACTCTTTGAGCCCAGGCAGATGTCTGGTGTGCACAGCAACTTCTGGGCAAGGACTGCCTTGTTTCAAAGAGCCTGGGGAGAAGAGTCTGTGCATCAC
>NW_009737340.1:0-424 GCF_000703405.1 Apaloderma vittatum
ATGAGGCGGCTCCTTTGTCTCCTTTCCCCATCCTGAGGACGAAGGGATTGGCATGTGCCGGCCCTGGGAGCCCATCGCCGCAGTCTCAGGGATTGAGACATTTACCCCCCTCCCCTAAATTAAAATTCCAGGATTCCCATTCAAAACTCTTCTCCAAGTATTCCATGAAAAGAGACATGAAACTTCTGGGATTCACACCCCAGGGTGGAGACGTCATCCCCCCCAAAAATATAATTCATATTCTAGCCTTTGCTTCCCAGTGAATTATTTGAATGAGAGTTGGAAAAAACCTCTCGTTCTACGCATAATTTATTTCCAGATAATTTATTTATCTCCTTTCTTTTTTCTTTTTCTTTTTTTTTTTTTTTTAAATCCTACCGGGATCCCCAGCAGGAGAAAGGAAAAGCTTTGTGGTCCTGTTAAA
>NW_009737340.1:454-699 GCF_000703405.1 Apaloderma vittatum
GCCTACGAAAGACGGACGGATGAATAATGCATCGCTCCCCGGTTCCCCCTCTCCAAGACCCCGGGTGCCAGCAGCCCCAGGATCCGGAGGATGCTGCTGTGGCCAGATGTGCACAGGAAGCCAGATGTGCACACCCCAGTGCAGCTTTGGGGAAGGGGCGGAGAGGGGAAGTGAGTTCTCCAGATGTGTGCTCGCCCGGCCCTCCTGCTCCCGGCTCCAGCTGTGATCCCCGGGGACCCCTCCAG
>NW_009737341.1:0-11187 GCF_000703405.1 Apaloderma vittatum
GTAGGAATAAACCGTGGTTTTGTAGAAAAGAAACGATCTTTTTCTTCCAGGCTGGTGAGAATGCGTTTTCCCGCTCGTGTCCCGCCTGCTCCAGCCCCCATAAAACTCCCTTGACCCCAAGATCTTGCAGGAGTGGTGGCTCAGGGACGTTGCCCAGGGTTGCCAGGGCTGAAGGGACAGAACCAATTTTCAGGCTGTTTTGTGGTTGATAAGCTTTTCTCTATTGCCAGGGTTACAGGGATTGAACTCTCCCCGCGATTTATTTTCATTATAGCGAAATGATGCGGCGTTAGGGAGCTGCACAGGAATCTTGAGGGGGAAGGAGGAGGAAAGGAAGGTGCTGAAGTTGGGTCATTCCCAAGGTTTTGGACCTGTGAGGTAGCACGGCCGCTGCGCCTCGCCAGAGCTCCTGTGCACCGTGGTGGATCGCAGGTCAGCTCCCTCTCATTTTGTCCGATGGGAAGCCAGGCTGAAAATATTTCTAGAACCACTAATTTGGAGAGAGGTAAGAGTAAATACGGATCTTTTCAGAAGTTTGACAAGTGTTTCGTTTCAGGAAGGTATACGTATATTTTTTTTACACTAAGAAGTTCACAGAAAACTTCAGGAGATTTTTATAAGGGCTTGTAACGTCTTGGAAGCTGGAGACTTTTTTTATATACGTATGGCCTTGCGTAACAAGGTCTTAACGTGAATGGGATTCCTAGGTGCAGTTGTAATGAAGTGGTTAATAGTATCATTCATGGTATCATACCTCATTCATATGTTTGCTCTAAGTAAAGAGGGATACATCGGCAGTAATATAGTGGTTGTGTCTTTTAAACACGATACTCTTGGGGGAAAGTTACAGCCAACCAGTAGGCAATGCAGTTGGTAAAGCTGCCAAAAAAATGGTCAGGGAAATAATTTGGTGGACAAAAAGAGGCAAAAAAAAAAGCCCACAAAGAGGTAAAGCTGGGCAGATCTGCGGCACGGAAAAGAAAGAAGGTGGGTAATGACACCCAGTTAGTCAAATCAAGGATGGAAGATAAAGAAATATGTCTTTCAAAGGGATGAGTCAGTGATGATCCGTATTTTTTCATAAACAGACACGAGTAGAGTTTGTTTGGGTTTTTAATCTGGACTCAGCAAGGACTGATTTTATTACCAGATGCTCCTCGGGCAAATCACCAAGAAGTCCACCCAGGGTGCAAAAGGCAACTCAAAACAGGTCGAAGAAGTGAATATCCTGGCTGTGGGCTGAAACAGCTCGGGATGCGTTTGGAGAAGAGACAAATAATGGGTCAATATTTCTTATGAGGCTGCTTATTGCATTCAGAAGCAAATAATGGGTCAATATTTCTGCTTATTTCGTTCAAGGAGTAAGTTCTTATACCACTACCAAGTGGCTGAAGTATGGAGAAGTTATAAAATCATAGAAAGTTTTGGGATGGAAGGGGTGATAACAGATGACCCAGCGTTTCACTGTACCAGCATCCCCGTGATTAGCTAAAACGTGCCGTTGAGTTCATACCAAGAAAATATTATCGCTTGGGAGCAGGCAGCGTGGCTTAACGTGACGATCCCTTGGGCTGCGTCCCTGCCCAGGCTGCAAGGCTCCCTGGCCAATGCTATTTTTGATTGCTGTGCTATGAAAAGCCCCGTTTCACAGTACCTGAATTTGTGCTTTACAGGCAGAGAGAGACCCGGGAGCACGTTCATCACGCGGCTGTCATCACTCCTGAGGAAACGGGCCCGGCGCGTTTCGGCTGTTGTCCTAAAGCCACCCAACGAGACGTGGCCTTTTGCACATGGGCAGCACGCTGCTGCGTGGCATGGGCAACGCTGCAAAGAGCCCCCCCCGGGGCAATTTTTGTCCAGGGATAATCCATACCCTGATGTTTTTTCGTTTATTAAATTGCAGCCCATGCTTGCTTACATTGTTTCACAGGGAGAAATATTTACGGTCCTGAAAAGCTAAAATGTTTTCCCTGCTTGCAACATAAAAGCCCAGGAGTGAGTATTGTCACTGGAGATAATGTTACAGCCTTGGCAAGATGACACTTAAAAACTTCGTCAGCCTCCAAGAATTTCGGAAATGGCGATGAAGGAAGGTAGCAAGTGTTAAGAGCAGGCAGTGCTTGCCACAAGTGCCCTTACAAGCGGTGTTTTCAAGAGTTTTTTTTCTGTTTCCAGTTATCATTATAGCTGCACAGCTCAGGCCATTTTTAAATAATTATACTTAACGGTTAAAAAACCCTCCCGACCTAAAATAAACTGTAGCTAAGATGGCTTTATGCTTTACAGCCTCATATGACACTCTCTTGTGACTGTTGTAACAAGTCAAATTCATGTATTTTGATACCTTGCACGTGATAAAGATACTAGGATCACTTAAGCCTGTACAAAACTGCAGGGCTCGCATGTCGTTTATCTTAAAATCCTATTGTAGCTCTCGTGAAATGTAATTTCTTCAGTGAATGGGAATTTATACTGACAGAGGTGTTATAAAACATGGAAAATACAGGGGGAAGGGAACTCAACATTTCCTTTATCTCTTCAAGTATTCACTAATGGGGATTTATTTTTCAGCTTGGCATTGGTTCGCTGCAGGTTACAGAGCTCTGGTGCAATTAAAGGGACCTGTTTCCAGTCTTCTTAAGCAAAACTTGCATTACTTGCAACAGGTGAGAGCTGTGTGCTGCGACCCCGAGACAGCAAACTGGCTCACAGGCTGCAGTTTCTGTATCGGTTCCTAAAGCTGCTTGTAGGAAATCCTTCAGCCTAAAGAAGCTCCTGGGATCTCAGCCTCTACCTTCTCATTTCAAAACGCACGGGTAAGAAAAAACAATTTATATTCATAACCTTGAGTAAATAAATTGTCACTTTAACGACACATTTTATTGTAATTAAGCACTTCCCAGTAATAACCAGCCCACACTATGAAGTGGTTTCTTAATATAACTGTAAGCTAGGTTCTTGGATGTGAGCAGAATTAGGAAGCTTTTAAAAGCACAAACCAATTAATACAGCAAAGACAATGTTGCATGCTTCTCAACGGGTGGAAAAAAGGTGTTTTTTCTAAAGAACTTCATCCTTATTTTCAAAAAATGCCGTTGCTGTGTGGTCAGTATCTCACCTGCAGAATTTCCCAGTCGGATTTATACCCAGTATTAGTCTGACTCTGCTCCCAATGGCTTTGCCTAACTCCAAAGGGAACAGACCTGAGGCAGATTTATACCTTCTATAGCTTTCTAAGGACTCTCGGCTGTCACCTCTCCATAACGCAGCTACAATTATCTTTGCTGGAATTTCTATATTTGAAGCAGCTTTAAATTGGAGCCTGAACTTCCAGACGTGGATGCAGATGGTCTTTGCTACTGTCTGTACGAGCCCTGGGTTTTCACGCTAAAAAAACCCACCCACGTTGACAAATTTGCCCTTTGCGGTCTGGCTTCAGCGCGGCCGGTAAAAATAGCGAGTGATACGGCAGACAGAACGGGCCCTAAACTACGCGAAGGTATTTTTTGATAGCTTTTCTTAGCTCCAGACTGAAGAGCAAGGCATCAGATGCTGACAGATTAGGGGGGAATATACTGAGCAAAGGGATCTGTTACCGAGATGCCCGTAAACCAGTATTTTTGCCATCCTCCAAAATTGGAACTTTTCCTTTGGTTTTCAGTTGTATTTTGATTAAAACGTAAATACCAGCAACCAGCAAGTGCCGGCTGGTGTCAGAGCCACATGCTGAAGCTTTGTTCAGGTTGAATCTTCAGTGTCGCTTTACTTGTCCATGGGTTTTGTTAGGACTTCTGGGACATAGCTCATTATGTTTGCCACTGTAACAAGCAGAGTCGTCGTATAATTATTTCCCTTCAAATCTGGGAGAACTTGTCTGGCCTGTTGGGTGGAGAACTTAATTGGAAGAAGGCTCTTGAGGACGGTTGGCGCTGGATGGAAGCTGTACCGTTAGCGTGTTACCCGCCCCCAAAAAGGAGAATCCAGGCTCTAATCCATACCCCCGAGTCATGCCAGCTCGCCAGGAACCAAAGCACACCCACGCTTGAGTTGGAGACTTCTGTGCTGAGACAAGGAGGATTACGGACATCATATGACTAATTCTGCAATGACGGTATATGCTTAATTGGTAAAGGACTGCACTTTCTATCTTTTTTTAACCCAGGACATAGTGTCAAAGGTCTGCCTGATGTTTGAGGTTCCTTTCAGGTATTCCCTTCATGGAGACTCACTGTACTTGTAGGTTACTGCGGCTGCCGGCTTTGTCATATGCCCTTGAGAACTACTATGCTTTTAGTGATGAGAAACCAGCATTCAAATTCCCCTGGAACACCAGGCTGTGCTTCTCTTGCAGCTTGCAGAGGGAATTTCCTAAACCTCAAGTACAAAAGCTCTGGCTGTTGTAAAAGCTGGTGGCCAAGAGTCAGGAAAAGCACAGTATTTATGTAAGCAGACTACAGTACCGGACTTTATTGACATTCATTTTAACGTCCTGCTTTCAAGCTCTCTGCCTCAGTTTCTCTGTAAAATACAAATATGGCATTGGTGATGCTTAGCTCATAAAAAATAAGTATCTTTCTGACTTCTAAGAGTGTGTGTTGCAGCAAATTGAAGTCAGTGCATCTTAAATTTAGTAGAAGACGTTTCTACCAGCTGATGGTACTTAACCATTGAAGCAGATTACCAAGTGCCATGGCAGCAAAATCCCTTCTGCGGGAAATGTTTAAGACTGCCTGGATGTCTGTTGGGAAAATGTGCTCCCAAATTAGAGGTAGCAACACTGGAATCGCTTCTTGGTGACAACCCTGGTGACTGTGACAGTCTCAAGTAATGGCGATCTGTTAATCTCTCGCTCTGTGCCATAAAGCTCTCTGTCCCCCTTCCGTTAAAAGCTGAAGGTAAATAGAATCCTAGAGTAGTTTAGGTTGGAAAAGAACTTTAAGATCATTAAGTCCAACACTGCCAAGTCCAGCCCTAAAACATGTCCCTAAGCACCACATCTACACATCTTTTAAATACCTCCCGGGGTGGTGAGAGCCAGTTCCCTGGCTGGCCCGTTCCAATGCTTAACAACCCTTCCAATGAAGTTTTTCCTCTTATCCAGTTTAAACATCTCCTGGTGCAACTTGAGCCCGTTTCCTCTTGTCCTATTGCTTGTTACATGGCAGAAAAGACCAACCTCCACCTCACTACAACCTCCTTTCAGGTAGTTGTAAAGAGCACTAAGGTCTCCCCTCAGCCTCCTTTTCTCCAGGCTAAGCAACCTCAGTTCCCTCAGCCACTCCTCATGGGACTTGTTTTCCAAACTTTTCTTTGCCCTTCTTTGGATACATTAATAAATCCAGGTCTCAGCATCAGATCATTTTTTTTGCCCAGAGGTTATCTGCAAAGCCCCTCCATGAGATGGACAAGCAGAAGGGCAAAAGAAAATCTTCCCATCCTCAGGATAAGGCTAGCCAGGACGAGCCTGGGGCTCAGGAGCTGCTGATTCCACCTGGTCATTCCACTTTGCTTTGTACACATTGCTGACAGCAGCTGGGGGGGGCAGGCAAAGGCCAAGGGATCAAACTTTCTCTGTGCTTGCAGTGTGTTTGGACCAGCTTAGGGCAGCCTTAATTGCTGTACTCCTCTGGGTGCCTACCAGCAAATCTCATGGATTTTTTTGCAACACCTAAAGAAGAGCCTGGGAATACAACAACCCTTGAATCAGAGTGAGAACAGTGTGTTCAGTCACTGCTCTTAGACTGTTCCCTAACCCCATGCATCTAAGTCACCAAGCTCTGCAAAAGAAGACAGTAGATATTTATCTGCATATTCTTCAGCTGTTGATCTTGTACCTGAAAATGTGTTTTAAAGTGCGTATGGTGGCTACAGCAGCCTGGAGCCTGGTCCTGTCATTCTCCAGCTCCCTCCCCTTCCTCCCTCCCCAGGTGCTGGGTTGCTAGAAGAACATCTTTCAAATTCGCTAGGGTCAGGGTTTTTAAACTGGTTGCAGTTAAGCTTTAACAACGGGAAGGTTCATATGGAAGTGCTGTGTCTCTGAAATGGCTCTGCCTAAGAAAAGCATCCGTATCCCTCCTGCAGCCGGCCGGGCGTACTTCCACTGCTCTAACCTGTGGCCGTGTGCCCCTGACACACTCCAGGCATGTATGGAAGGACCAATAAAATATGTCCCGAAGCGTTTTGTGTATTTTTAGAGTTTGTCCCAGATTATTGGCCTTTGTCCCAGATTTCAGTGGTTAGGGTATAAGAATGCCCGGTGGGGCTGAGTGCTTCCTGCACTGCTCTCAGGAAGGCATTAATCAGGAAAAATACCCTCTCAAAGAAGGCAAATAATTAAGTTTTTGTGGCAAATACTCTACTGCCATTAGCAGGAGGTGATAAACACTCAAGACCACAGTATAAATAGAGCAAGGCAGATGCACTAGGCTTTAAAGCGGAACATTATTTTGTTACGTGGTATTGAGTAATGAATTGGGCATCACTAGCAAGGTAGTTTTCCTTTTGTCTTTATTGAGACCAGAGGTTGTTTTTATACCATAAAATGTCTATCTCTGTTGCTCAGCGTGAGGAAATGCTGGTGTAAACTGCCTGGAAAAAAAATCACCCCACACTGGCAATGTGCAAGCGGGGAGCTAATACTGGAAGGGATATTCAGGTGTCATCCAGTCGATCCTTCTCCCTCTGACAGTGTTTATTTGACCTGTGTCATTCCTGGCAAATGCTCATCCAACCTCGTCCCGCAGGGCTGGGCACTGTATGGTGCTCCAGGCTCCTGGGGCTTCACAAACTTTGCCTGCGGAACATTTTCCCTCCTGCATAACCTCAGCCTTCCCTGCTGCAGTTTAGTCCATATTGACCTCATGAGTGATGGATTTTTCCTTTTCTGTCTACTCCAGCTTTTACACATTGGAAGACTGTCTCTTTTCAGCCTACCAAAGTCAAAACAGGCCAATTCATTTGTCCCATTCTTGTATCTCTGGCTGAGCAGCATGACCCTTGCACCATCCCTTTGGCTGCTTAGCCATGCCTCAGGGGCTAAATTCCCTTAGAATCAGAATGTTCCAGGTTGGAAGGGACCTTTAATGGTCATCTAGTCCAACCCCTTTGTGATGAGAAGGGACATCTTTCATTAAATCAGGTTGCTCAGAGCCCCATCCAGCCTAACCTTGAATGTTCCCAGGGATGGGGCATCTACTACATCTCTGGACAACCTGCTCCAGTGTTTCACTACCCTTATTGTAAAAAATTTCTTCCTTGTACCTAGTCTACATCTACCCTCTTTTACTTTAAAACCATTACCTCTTTTCCTATCGCAGCAGGCCCTTGAGCCTCACGACATTTGCCACAGCCACCACAGCTGATGCAGCCCTAGACTCCCCATGCCACCCTCTCTGGCATGTGCTCCTCAGCTCCAGGAGACTTCTCTCTGTTCAGCCCTCCCAGTTATGCTGCAAGTCATTGAGATGCTGAAGGGCTGCCTTATGGGCTTGTCCAAGCAATTTCTGGCTTTCCTGAGCTTCTACCTTGATCTGACCTCTTTGCTTTCCTACCAACTGCTTCTTGCCCAGCTGCCTTAATGCCCTTTCTGAGATTATTTCCATCATAACGTAGGGCATACAACATGTCGTAATAAGCACAAAGTATGAGAACTATTCTGTTACAAATCCAAGCCCTGCTCCATCAATTTTGTAGAGAGACAGGAGTGACACCTTGCCAGTGCAGATGCAGGCAAAATTCTGCTGCACTTGATAAAGCCTGTGAGAAGAACCTGCTTTGCATCCCAGCACTCCCTTGGCATTCAACTTTTGGATATTTTTGGATATCACTGTAGTATCAGTGATAAATGTATTCACAAGTGAAAGCAGCCAGCCCTGCAGGCTGTGATGCGGGACTGTTGTGCGTTCCTGACATGGACAGTTCCTCTCTGTGGATTTCAGAAGGACAAGACAGAAGTATTTTTGTAGCCAGCTTTAAGTTTTTATCTATTTGTAGGCGTCTTGGTGTCCCCTAAATTGGGATTAGGTCCTTCAGCAGGAAGACTTCACTTCATGTCATGACTTTCTGGCCCCGTATCCACCCAGCCCTCTCTGGATCCTAAAGGCCACGGATATTGTCCTTTATTTTTTGCCACCAAATTCCTCTCATTTGTGTTGAGAAGCAGGAACACGCATCAGGAAAATTATCAATAATCCAGCAAGCAACCAATCTGTTTCATGGGGTTTTTTTGTGGCCTATCTGTGCTGTGGGATAGTGCACAGACCTTTAATTATTCACCCACCACAGTTTGAATAGTTGCAAGTGGCTTCTATCACCAGATTTGAGAAGAATTCAGTAATAATGGAGTGAGAAGAAAGTTGGGTTTTTTTAAAAATAAGGATAGCAAAGGGGAAGGACATATGGCAGAGGTACTGGTTGGGGGTATTCCAGTGGCCTGGGTTCCAGCTCAAGCTTCTTCAGGATCTCAGATAGGCTTTGCTTTACTTATCTCTTAAATCCTGATCAGAATGGGAGCAACGGGCTTTATCCACAGAAGTAATTAAAATGTTGCACTCCCTGGCAGGGGAGTTAAAATCAATTTCTTAAATACAAGATGAGGAGCAATTGGCCTGGCTGCTGCCGCACGGAAAAAGATGTGGGGCTGTGATTCTTGAGAGTACAGCAGGAACCCAGCATTGCAAAAAATCCAGCAGTCTTACTGGAATGCCTGTTCAGAGGCACACACTGCAGAAGGCATGAGATAATCTTTCCATGCAATGCAGCAGTGGCTGGATCTTGACTCAAGAACAATTTCCCCACCTTGGGAAAGGTGCAACTCAGCTGGGAAAAGCCCAAAGAGGTGCAAGAAGAATGACTGGAGGTGTAGAAAAGCTGCCTTAGAGGAAAGGCTGAGAGAAGGAGTGCGTGGTCTGAGGAGGGGAACCAAGCTGAGAGAAAACAAGTTGCCAAACACGCGCAAGGCTAATGGAAAAAGGAGTGGCACAGTGTGTCCTCGTACCTTCTGCAAGGAGGGTGAGTAATGGGCCTCAACTCCAGCAGGAAAGGTGTTGATAAAAGATTAGGAAGAACTTCCCAGTGCTACAGATAGCTCAGCACAGGGGTATATTCCTATAGGCTGTTATGCAGTTGTCACTGCAGGAAGGTCTGAGACAAAGATCTTGCAGGGATGGTTGAGGTATTGTTGATTGTACCAGGAGCCTCTCAGAAGCCTTATCCAACCTTCTTTTCTTCCACTTGCCGCTGACATCACTGGAATTCAGCACTTCAGCATTTGGGAAGACCCACCACAATAGCAATCCCGTGTTTTCAATCAAGGAGACTGCAAGAGCAATCACATGTATATTTAGCTAATGTGTAGCTCCTAGGATTGGTAGGGCCACAGAAACAAGCTAAAAAATAAGTGTGTCCTGGTTGTAGAAGTTGGTTACTGTAGGGCATTAAAAATCCAGCCTTTCTTTGACAAGGAGACACTTGCACACGACCAGAGCTCTTCTCTGTGTGAAATATTACAAAGAAATCTCAGTTATGTTTAGTATTAGAGAGGCACAAAGGAAATCTCGTTATACCCCACCAGCCATGATCTGTTATAAAGGGAACGGGAGCAGTTCATGAGCTCTCAGAAAAATAGAGCTCTGTTCTGTCCCTGTCCTCGCTGTCTGCAGCTACTCTAGGACACAGACTTCCCAAGAGAAGGATATGTGCCTTCTTGCTCAGTTAGCTCTTATACATCACGTTTTATTTGCTAGGAGACTTGAACAATGAGCAGCAAACACTCTTGTTCCAATTTTAAACGCATGGAAACTGCAGTACGGAGAGATAAAATGATTTGTGCAGTGTCACAGAACAATTTTGTGGCAGGGCTAGGACCAGAACCCAGCTCCCTTGCTCCCAAACCCGTGTGCTAGCATTCAGCTCTTCATGGACTCTTATTTTTAATCACATTCTAAGGAAGTCCATTGTCCTCTTTCAACTGACTTCCATGGGAGTGATGCCAGGTATTGAATGATGTCGCTGGGAATATCAATGCAAAAGAAACCAATATTAGATGCAGAGAAAGAATTGATGGAAGGGAAAAAATAGGTTTTACAAAAAAAAATAGGAATAAGTTCTAGTGCCACTTCCATAACATCATTACCCCTTTAATTTGTGCCTGGTCAGAATTAAAAAAAAAATAGATTTCTAATATTAAGAGATGAAATGAATCTTGAATTTTATAATAGTGGAGGAAATGAAAGGACCAAAGTAATATTGTGTTGTTAACTGAGATTTTAATAATGATTCTGTCATCAGTTGGTGCATTTATTCCACAGAAAGTAAATAATTAATGAAGAGGTGGGGAAAACAGTTTTGTGGTGATGGATTTTTGAAAGAAAAGTTTAATTTTACTTAACTTCTAGAAATTCTGAAATGTTCCCGGGGCTCTAAAACTATGAGACAAACACCTCAAAACCAGTCCACAAAGATGGGATTTATCTGAGTGGCTGACACCACCTGGTGTAGGATGGAACAATGCTCATGGCTTCTCTCCAAGAGGGCTGAGGTGAGTGGAAGTGGTAGGTTAGAGATGTTGGTTTTGATGGAGGAGGGAAAGTTTGAAGTTTTGCTGTTCGTTGGTTGCATTCTCCTAGCTATTTCTGAATGGCATCTGGAGATCAGTAAGGACATCCTCACCTAAACCAAAGGAGAACTAACTGGGCTTATCCTACAGTTTCTGTGGACTTTTGCAAGATCTGCTTCCACCGTGTCCTCTACAGGGGCTGGATGGACTCAAACTACTCTGAGTGCTGTGAGGGTGTTTTGACTTCCCAGGTGAAGAAAGAACTCACTAAGGCTCTTGACCTACCCACCACTATCTTCAGCCACCTCCAGGGCTTGCCAGAAAAAGAATTCCCTGGAGCAGCATCCCATTTCACACTGGTTTGAAATGTTGATCATAGGGAGGATCATGGTCTCACAGCTGGGATTTAGTGCCTAAGAAAAAGCAAAGATGCAACATACATGCCTGCATGTGCATGAAAGACACGAAGGGAAAGACAGAATCCCCCTGATCCTTGGCACTGTCTCTAGGCATATCAAGGATAAGAATGTTATTAGGAGCAGTCAGCATGGCTTTGCTAAGGGGAAGTCATGCTTGACCAACCTGATAGCCCCTTTCTGAGGTCATAACCAGGTGGATGGATGGTGGCCATG
>NW_009737342.1:0-10799 GCF_000703405.1 Apaloderma vittatum
GCGCGAGTCAGCGCTGCTGTGGGTTTTAGCAGCTCTTTTGCAAAGAGTTGAAGATGTCGCAGGTGGGAATGGAAGCACGGCCCTTGGAAATGAACATTTAACACGTAAGCACGTGCTCTGCAGAGCTGCTTTAGTAGCAGAAGATTGGGAAGAAGATTTCAGTGCAAGATTGCTCTTGCAGTTTAGAGGAGGAAGAAATCCACCCCTAATCTCTCGGAAATTGTGCCTGCAGATGTGCGGACGGGGGAAAAATGGACGCTCTGCTCGGAGCAGTGCACGAGTTTGTGCGCCTCCGCAGACAGACAGACTTCTAGGTATGGCCTGTGAAATGCGGCACCTGACGCTTGGGCAGTGTTTGCTTAGGAAATCAGTCAAAAACGCAATGCTAAACTTGTTTGCTATCACAATAACAACTGTGTTTTGAAAGTTAACTCTGCGACTTACTAGTGATATTTTTATTTCTAGAGCACAAAGTAATCATTGTTGGTCTGGACAATGCGGGAAAAACGACCATTCTTTATCAATTGTAAGTACAGACTGCAGATGACGTTTCATGTTTTTCAAGGTGTGCATTGTATTTATTATTCTGGCCTGTTGCTGCTTTCCCTGTTGTTTTTTTTTACTTTGAAAGCATTATGCTGATGGTTACTGAACAGTATAGGTGGCAGTGGGTCAAAGTGTGTGTTTAGCGTTCAGAAAGGTCTGTATTTTGCCTCATGCATGAATAAGGTTTTGTTCAGAGCTTTTATTTATCAGATCGCCTTGCTGTTATCACTTAATGACCGCCGCCCTTGGTATCACCATGTCGGCTGTTTGCTTACTCCATAAAATATGATTATATTGAGGTTTAGCCACAGGACAGTTCTGCTAAACCGATCCATGCCGCAGCATGCAAATACTAAACAAGTCGTGCAGCTTTTGCCTTTCCTCGTGGTGTTGGCGTGTGTTTGTCTCACGCTAACCTTGCTGCTGCTTTACATAAAGCTTGTACAAGCTTCGTATCTCTAGTTCTCAACTTCATTTTGATAAAAGGGTATGAATTCTGTCCACAAACTCAGAAGCTTCTAGGTAGAACTGTGTATTATTGAAACAGATTTAGAGTTTCTCAAGTGCAGCAGTCTGGTATTAGCAAGTCTTCCCGAGTCAGTATCAGAAATAATTCCTGTTAAGTGATGCGACCATACTGGTCCGATCCTACACTTAAAATATGCTTGCTTGAAACATTTGGATTTTGTTAAATTATGCTCTGCTTTTGCCTTTCTGAAACTTGAAACTTGTGCAGCATTTCCAGCCGCTTCTGTGCTAGCGTACTCTGCAGAGAAAGTGAAAAGACAGAGGTGGTTGTCACTACTGGAATCAGGAGTGAGAAGTTTAAAAAAGTATCAGTAGATTGAAGAATGTTTTTTAAAACTAGTAACTACTGTGACTGATGGACCATCCTCAGTGTGTTTTGCTGCTGCCCGTGTCTTCCCACTTCCTCCACAAACGTCTTGTGGCAATTCTTCTCATCTTCTTCTTTCTGCAGCCTCAGTGTTTTGTTTTCCCGTTTGTACAGTGGAGCTCTATATGCCTCCTCTTCCTTTATATCCATTTCAACCCCACGGGACTTCCTCTTTTCTTATATTCTCCTTTCCCTGTTTGCTGCTTCGACTGACTTCTGTCCTCAGTTCCTCTTGTTGGTCTCCTCCTTAAATCCTACCTTTGTCTGTGTTGTATTCCTTTTTTTCCTCTTACTGTTTCTTTGTGGCAGATAAATGTTCTGAGCACGAGTGAACATGTTCAGCTCTTTTTGTAAGAGATTGGCAGAGATAACCAACACTAGTTGTCCTGCTAGTTAGCACAGCCATTACTTTAATGTCATGGAGGGTCACAGCAGACGTTGGAGTGGTGACTCCATCTCTCCTGTTGCAAGCTGCAGGGTGATGCATGATACATCTCTTTCAGGCATTCAAACAACTCCGCTAAAACTTGTTTTTTTTAAAATATTAAATCAGCCACAGGCATCTTCTGGTGTCATTGTTATACTTAATTTGATTTTATGGTTCTTTCTTCTAATCCTTCTCTTTCCCTTGCGTAGTTGCCTTCAAGTATGTGTGGTGAGAATGTTTCTTGTTACACGCTGCTGAGACACTGGGTAACTGGGATTCCTTTTCAGGACATTGGATCATCCCTTTATCTCCTTGGTTCTCTATATCCTCCTCAAGAAATATTCCAGCACTGTTACAAGTCTCAAATTGCCTTCACTGTAACTAAAAGCTGTGCTAAAGCTTCAAAAAATGTTCATATAAAATAATTATTTTTTCTTCTGATAATCTTGATGTACTTATCTGAAAATGATTCATGTTTTCCATGAAGCTACTTCTATTTTTGTTTTTTTTTGCATATCTCATACAGTAGAGTTTAAATAATGTGAACTGTAGGAATAGCTAGAGGTAGTGATTTAGTTATTGCTACTGATATGAAACTGATGCTCTTAATGGCAGAATTGGACTCAGGATCTCTGCAACAATGTATTTGAAATATTTAATGTCTGCATTTATCTTTGACAAGAGATGTAGTGAGATGTAGTATGTTTGGTGGAGCTGGATGATGAGTTGTTGTTTTTTTCCAGCCTCGGAAATCTTGTGGCTTAACCACGTTCTTGAAGCAAAGCAACTGCTCTCTCCCGTGCGTGCCAAAACCAGCCTGGGGGAAAAAAAAAAAAAAAAAAAGAGCTGACTGCTTAAAACAGCTTCTGAAGCAAATACTCTCTCAGCTTTGTGATTTAATTAATTATAGTTTTGTTCACAAATGCTCTCTCAGCTTTCTAATTCAATTATTATATAGCTCACTGAGTCCTTTTTTATTGCTGTCTGTATTTAGTCTTATTTTTATTCACCTTCCACTGTCAAACCCGGCCTCTCTTTGCTGCGTAAGGAGTGTTTGCTGTCATACTCCCGCTAAGCTTTCTACCTTAGAATAACCGTCGACTTTAGTTTTATAAAAAGTCGACCAGTTTGGAGTCCTAAGATGCTCGATACCACGGATTTTTGCTGTTTCTTTGCGGTTGCTCACCAAGTCTCTCTCTTCCCTCTGCAGCTCCATGAACGAAGTGGTGCACACCTCGCCCACCATCGGGAGCAACGTGGAAGAGATTGTGGTGAACAACACACGCTTTCTCATGTGGGATATCGGAGGGCAGGAGTCTCTCCGCTCGTCGTGGAACACCTACTACACAAACACGGAGGTGAGGGCAAAACCAGCTCGTTTGAGAGGATTCTGTGCCTGGTGCTCAGTTTGTCTCAGTAAATTGAAGATCCCTGTGTTTCCAGGTCCCCTCTCGTGCTTGGTCTCTGTAGCAGGTGCTCTAAAACTTCTACAGCTGCTCAAAAGTAAGACTGAAAGCCTGGGAGCCCAGCCATGCAAGCTCCTCTGATTTACTTAAGCACCCCCAAAGATTTTAAGAACTCTTTAGCACTGAAGTTATTGAATGTGATTACAGTAATGATTTAAGTTGAGGTTTGCTATGTGTTTTTTTTAAAAAAGGTTGTTCTTTTCTAATAATTATTTTCCTGTGCTTCCCTGTAAGGCTGTGATTTGTATCCACATGTATGCTGTTGTAATAGGGAACTTTGTTTTGTTTAAATCCCTTGCACATATCTGTTTGCACTTTTGTACTTGAAGTAGGGGGAGAAAGCTGATAAAATTTACCTTTTTAAGGATGGAGCAAATTATTTGAGGGATTCATATGCATACATCAGGTATGCTCAACAAAAAAAAAAAAAACCACCCAGATGTGAGATTGCAAAGAAACACTTTGTTTCAGTATAAATGTTTGCATTTTCCCAGTACCTGGGATGAGGTCACACCTCATAATCCAGTTGAGATAATGTGCTAGGAGCAGAAATCAGTTCTGCTGACAAGTGTGTGGCCACGGGGATAGTTCGTTCTCTAACTAATAACTTTTCACTTTTTAAAGTTTGTGATAGTCGTCGTGGACAGCACGGACAGAGAGAGGATTTCCGTGACTAAAGAAGAGCTGTATAAAATGTTAGCCCACGAGGTGAGTACACGCCGTGTCTTCTGTGTTTGAATATTGGTTGTGGGTAAGATCTGGATGGTACACGTTCCGGAAGCAGATTCGTGTGCTGTTTGTGGAAGTTCTTGCCCAGACCTGCCAGCTGGACACGGACCAGGAGGCAGAGAGGCTTCTCCAGGGCAGCCCGAGGCCACTGTGAGCTGTCACGTTCTCCGGGCCACAGGCAGTGCTCTGTTGGAGCTGTCCTGTTCCTGCTAGAGGATCTGCCTTTTATGAAGCTCCCAATAAAAACTAATAGCAAATTACTGAAGAGAACTCCCTCAAAAGTAGCTTTTCAGCTTCTGAGTCCTTCAGTGAAGCAGAAATTAGGGCCTATAAATGACTTTTGTGGTTTCATGCTTCAATAGCTGAATGACATCTTTTTAGAAAACACATTGTTTCCTCCAACTACTTAATGACTCTTTTCGATAGCTTCGTGGTTGCTTCTTGTTTTCTGACAGAGACAGCCTTAAAAATGTGTTGTATTGCAACCAGCTGTAAAACTGTAGAAACGGACTGCTGATAGCTGGAGTAGCTGTCGTTCTGTCTGTCCGTGGAATTACAGAGCAAGGGAATAATTTGCTGACTTGTAAAGACCCTCTTTAAAACTTGAGCCCTGTGACAGGTCTAAAACCAAACTGCCTGGTCCTGACTTGGAAATACTGACCAGATGCGTAAGCCAGGGGCCACCTATTGTGTGACCTGAATGTCCGCAAGATTTTAATCTGTCCATGCAGTGCAGCAGGACCAGAGCCCTCAGTTTTACTGATGATCGTGTTTTTATACTGTTTAGTGCAAACTAGATCGTTTTGTGTGAGATGACACTGGGGACGCTGAGCTTCCCAATTTAAGTGTCAGAATATAAGAATGTGTGTAAAATTGTTGGCGTTATATCCCCAAATACTACATCTTTATTTAAACTAGAGCCACTGTTTAGTAAGGACAAAGCCTGCCTATGTATCTCCTTTGAGTGGTCATCTAAAGCATTTGAGAAAAAAACAAATGCTTTGCCTAGTTTCTTGAATTTCTGGTTTCTGGCATTTAAAGTTCCATTTAATAAAATAAATTCTAATAAAGTAGGTTTGGCTGTCCTAGTTGTGGTGGAGTGTTAAATGTGGCAGGGTGGACTTGCCATTGGGTCCTCTGCTGTCAGAATTTCTGAGATGTGCTCTTCAGTCTCTTGCAGTCACTAAACAAAATCTGCACCTTCTCTTTCGTCATCTCTAAAGGAAGATGCAGAAGTTGTTAGCGAAACGAATTTGCGACGAGGAAAGCCTGGAACTCCAAGCAGTGTGAATGCCCTGGCTTCGTGTTGGGAGACTATTTCTGTGCTCTGAAAGCACCCAGCTAAGAGTAAACGTGCCCATTGTTTTACAACAGGATGTTTTCAGCACGTTCTGCTAGCTCTCTTGACGTTTCAAGAGAACAGCAATAGATATAAGCTGAAATGAAAGTCAAATATTTATTCAGAATAGCTTTCCCGTACAGTCCTTGACTATTTCTGCTAGCCAGTTCAGCTGAATTTTAGCTGAGGCAAAATTGAGTCACCCAACTCCTTTCCAGCTATTTTTGGGACCAGTAGATCACCTGGGAATTATTTTTACTGCTTGTAAGAATCGGTGTGCCTGATAGACATTTAAGTGAATGAGTTGCCTTGGCTTCCTTGGGAAGACGTTTTTGCTTTCGGAGGGACGGATTTTCAATAGTGCTTGCCTGTCCTAGTGTAATTCCAAGCAGCTTGAGATAAAATAAACTCGTCCCTAGAGTCACTGTTCTCTAAATTGCCAGCACTGATGTTTTAAATATTACATGGGCCTCATAAAAATGTTTATTGCAATGTGCTTATTCACGTAGACATCCATCCTTTGATTCTAAAGCGGTGTCAGCAACGATTTTCTACAAATGCTGCGTGTCCTCTAAATAAAATATGACCCCAGTTTGCTTTACACTGTTGGTGGCAGCCTTAACATTTTTTTCATGGGTGGAATTTCCCTCGCAGAGGGTGGCAGTGTGCGCTGCTGGCCCCAAAAGTTCTGCTGGGGTCACCCACCCTTGCCCTGCATAAGAACTACTGCTCAGTCTTATTTTGGACCAAAATAAACATTAACAGTGTGGTAACGCGTAAAAGCACGGTGTGAAGGTAAAAGCCAGGCTCACGAGAGGGCAGGTTTAGCCACAATGGTGGGAATGATCTGCAAGGTCAGGGTTAAACAGGATACAGGGTGCCTCAGATCCGCACGAGGCACGACAAAATATCGTATGTGGTTTTGCAGATCATCCCAGGCGAAAATCAGACATTTGGTCCACTGGATCAAAGGATTTTCTGAAGTTATGTGTCAGCTGGCCTGCAGCATTTTGTAGTTTAATTTGTTTTTTTTTTGCTAGGGCTTAAGGTTTTGTGCTTCGGTATCACATCTTTTGCCTCTGAGGTCTGACTTGTAATTGTCTTTTCTTTTTCTTTCTCCGAAGGACTTAAAAAAAGCAGGTTTGCTGATCTTTGCTAACAAGCAAGATGTTAAAGAGTGTATGACAGTAGCGGAAATCTCTCAGTTTCTGAAACTGACTTCAATTAAGGATCATCAGTGGCACATTCAGGCGTGCTGTGCTCTAACTGGAGAGGGGTAAGAGTTGTTCTTGTCCGTAAGCGGGAGATCTTGAGTTATTTTGGTATTTTTATTGCGATTTTAGCACACATTTTCAACAATAAGCTTACACATAAAGATTTCTGGGCTCGGAATGTACTGACTTAGGATCAGCTGATCTGAAAACCAGCTTTCATATCAAATCGTCTTCGCCTCACAGTGATAAAACTTTATATGATTTGGGCCTAATAAGGGCAGGGGTGGGAATGACCTGAAGTCTGTTTGGGTTTATTAAGAGTAATTGTAATCGGAGAAAATTCTGCTCTGTGCCTTGAAGTCCTGGGATCTAAAGTTTCTTGCCTGTAGATCATATAATAAGATGTAGGAAGTGCTGTGCTTGGCGTGAATTGTTTCTGGAAGTGATTCCCTCAGTCAGAATTACACAGTTCTTAGGAAGAATTCAAATCGGTGCCAGGGAATTACCTTTGAAGTTATCCCAAGAAGTTCACGTATTCCTTAAAAATTATCTCTTTTGTTTACAGGTTGTGCCAAGGACTCGAATGGATGATGTCAAGACTTAAGATCAGATGATTTTTAATGACCTCTTTGCACAGACATTGCTTACAAAGAGCTGTACCCGTGATTGACCTTCACAGTGGCAGAATTACTGGGTTAGATGTATTTATACTGAACTGATTTCGACTTTATTTTCTACGTAGATGCACACACACATATGTGTATGTAAATTAAGACCATTCAGCAAAAAGAAAGGCAGTTGACAGCTCCTGTTTGGTTTCCCGTTTGTTTTTCCTCCAAGGATGCATTTAAAAGCTGTGATCGACCCTCGCTGCAGGATCCAGCCGCTCGGAGCAGCCCGGCCCTGGGCGTGGAGAAGCTGAAGTGAGAGGAAGGAGCTTTGAATTTTGAGTTCTGTTATTCCATTGTAGTCCGCTCTAGTCGAAGGTGTTGGCTTCATTATTCCAGTAAATCAGCAAGCAAATCAATGGCATAGGTATCAACTCTCCAGTATTTTTAAGGTTACTGATGTTACAAATGCAAAAATATTTTTCCTGTATGTGTACTGTACATATTTGTGTATATTTATACCTCAATTTTAGGATAATTGCAATCTGTACAGACCACTGTGTAAAGCTGAATCAGCATGTTGGCAGCAGTACTCGTACTTGACATGGCCAACGTATCACAACTTCTTTTCCTTTGTTACCCATGTGGCTGTAACGTTGAAGAGGCAGTCAGCTCGCCACGACTTTATAAAACAAGCTCTCTCTTAAGACCGTTGCTCATCTCTCACGTGATTTTTCAGGTAGGGAGGAGGCCGGAATGGGCTGGGTCGTGTGGACTGAGCTTCACATTACAGTGTTGGCAAACAGTATAAAATTTGCCAAAGAGTTGAAAATGAAATGGATTTTCTTCCCTTACTGGAGTCATCATTGGATTTAGGTGATTCTGGAAAGTGCGTGTCGTGCTCTCCTGCGGTACTGCTTTTCTTTTCCTGCAGTACCTTTCATTTCTTATTCAAGTCTGGTAGAAGTACCTTTAACTGTCATAAAGGGAAATATGTTATCTTTTTTTTTAATTTTTTTTTCCTTTCTTAACCAAAGAGGCACAAAAGTATGTTGGGAAGTCCCCCTGGCATCTTACAAAGCAAGTCTTGCGCTGTATGAAGTGCTTTTTAGAGGAAGGCAACGCTCTTCTTTGCAAGCGTGAGCCGTGTGTATCTCTCTGTATGCAGCGGATGGGGAACAAACCAGACAACACTACTCCAAAAGCTGTAGGTGACCCCGAGATGATGTTCCCACCAGAGTCCACGGGCAGTACTTCTTGAAAAGGGAACTCCCCAGGTGAGTTAGAGAAGCGTCAGAACACTACGTGATTTTCTTTCCATACCGTAGCACCGGCTGGCCCAGCCCAGCGGCGTGCGCCGGTACCTTTGGGAGGCCCCAGGTTTTCGGTGGGCAGCAGTCGGGTGTTTCCAGATGTCGTCAGTGCTGTGGAAGCGTCGCATTTGCTGGAGGCTTTTCTGTTGGAGATGTATGTTTGGGGAGTAGAGCAACATGAAATAAAACTTGATTTTAAAACGTCCTTCCCTTTCTTAGCTTGTGCATCTCGTAAGGATGGAAAAGACGTTTCGAAGGGTGGAACTTTTTAAGGTGCTTGTCTGTGGTTCCGGGATAATCTGACCTTCCCGCTTGCCGGGGGGCGTGCTGTGAATTTGTGGGGAAAAGAAAGGAGGTGGTTTCAAAAGTCTGTATTTAACACAGGCAGGTCAGGAGTTTTAACTTTTTTATATATATTTTTGGTATCTCTCCGATGCTCACTGGCACAGGGAATCTACTGTCTTTGTTAAAACATTTTAACGTGTACATGCATATATTGATAGTGCATGCACATAGATCTTGCTATTTAACCGGTGTATTGCAAAATGTGTAAATATTCGAGAAATAACAATTTAATGCAAAGACTTTTTGCGGTTTATCTGATAGTATCTTCAAGAAACAAGCTCTGTGCACACCTGCGTATGAAACGGAACTGTATGTTTTCTAGTCTCAAAAAAGAAAAAGCAGACTTGCTTATGGACCTGAGAGTTTGTTTTTTGAGTCTTATGTCTTCCCTTTAAAATATTTTCATTTAAGTATTGTTAAATACTGTGTGTGCTTCTGCTTGAATGTGCACAGGTTGCACGTGTTGGGGTTTTGGTCGCTTTTAAGAAAATGAAAAAAAAAATGAAGTGCTGTTCCGATACCTGCTTTATTCTGAAATTTGCTGCTTACTCCCCCGCTTGGTTTTGTAGGACTCGGTACATGGATTTAACAAAAGTATGGTGGGTTTTTTCCAGGTATGGCTCATGTTGCAAGTACATGTTATGTTTACACTTAAGTAAACTTGTATTTACTCTTTTTTTTTTTTTTTTTTTTCTCTGTGACTGTGCGTTTCCCTTCACCTCTGCCTCCAAAGTGGCAGCTGATGCGAGCAGGGAGTTGGGAATAACCATGCGTGCAAGGGCTGCCTCCCAAAACAGTGTCTTTTGTGCCCTAAAGATTTCATCATCCAAAAATTAAATCCTTGACAGGGAATAATTCAGCCATAACCCGACTATGGGAAAGGCGTGCAGCGTGTCACGTCTAACAATGAGTTTTCTGTTGGTTTAGTGATTCTGGGGTGTTTGCGAGGGCAGACGTGCTCTGTGGTGTTCTCGACGGGGTCTTGGGAGTCAAAGGAAGAGGCACCTTTGTTTGCAGTGCCAGGTTTGGGGTCTCTCTGAGGAGGACGGGTTTTGTCTGTGGGAGCTGGGAACGCTGCCCCCATGCTGTGAACGGAGGCGACGATTCCAGATCCCCACCCACCCTGCGGGTGGTGTGACCCTGCGTTTCGGCAGAGTGAAGCCTCGGCAACAGTGGCATCCAGATGTTGCTGAGGGAGCTTTTGCGGGAAAGTTTGTCCACCTGAAAGGTTCTACACAAGGACAAGTGCATTTGCTCAGATACTAAGGAGCTGAACGTTAGAAAAATGTGGTGGTGCTGTGGCTGTGACAGCCCTTGCCTTTTTGGGTAAAACTGAAAATGTTTTTCCATTTAGTCACCTGGCAGTGCCGGAGGAGAGCAGACAAACTTTGAACACCCAAACCCTCTTTTGTGTGCGCTTCTTGTTTAGAGCTCTTTCCTTTTTCCTGTAGGACAATGCACATTTTTCTCCCAGCTCGGCTGCCGCTTTTTACTCCACACGGGTCTTGTGTGGAAGCAGTTGTCTTCCCCTGAGTCATGACCTTGATTTGTGTTGCTTTTGTGGTGTCACCCTTTGCTTTGTGAAAACCATTCTTAGCATTTTATACAGAAAAAGGGAGCATGGGGGGGTGTTTAAAGATGGGTATCGACGTTTGCGCTGCAGAACGCCGTTTTACGAGCAAAAAGCAGCAGTAAATCTTAGTTCAGCAATCTAATACTTAAATATTTCTTTGGGTTTAGCGGTAATGAACATGGCAAATCATCTCTAGAATACGCGGCCTCTGTGATTTGAAGGTTATGTAAGGAAAGGTGGGATATAGAACTTGGGAAATGTGAACAGGGATCTACCTAGCTTTTTTTTTTTTTTTTTTTTTTTTTTTTTGGGGGGCTTTTTTTCTGTTTTCTCGTGTGTTTTAT
>NW_009737342.1:10830-34532 GCF_000703405.1 Apaloderma vittatum
TTTAGGGAGGCTTGCTAGCTGTTTTCCCGTGCGTTACATAGCGTGTTCCTTGGTGTCAGGCGGTGTGTGTGAATGTCAAACATATCTGATGGACATCTTCTGCGCAGATCAAATGCCTAAAGCTAATCCAGCGATCTTTTTGATTTTGTTTTTTCTTCCTGTGCTACAATTTCCTTTTCCCTTAAAATACAGACATTTCTGTAAAAGCAGCTAAATGTGTATAAATGAGTGGCTTTTTTTCCCCCCTCCCCACATAAATTTTAATACGGTTTGTTTGTTACTATCCTCTACATGGCAAGCCCTGCTCCATCACGTGGCCAGCTCGCTTCATGAAATAACGAAATCTGTCGTTGTGTCAGACGGATTAGCTGGAATTCTTCTCGAGGGACTCCAAGAATACTTGCCCTTATAGGCATCCTCATGTAAGTAGTTCTTTTTTAATTGGCCAGTAAAACACTCCCTTTGTGTCTGTCAGATCAATTATGTCCAAGAAATAGTTTTTTGGCTGATTCAGGTGAATGTAATTTTAAGGCTTTGAATGGTCCCTGAGCATTGCAGGGCAAGGATGATTTGAGGTGGTGTGAGATGGGTTAGAAATACAAACTTCACTTAAACGTGATGGTTGCGGTGAACATATGGAATGTGCAAAAAGGAGAGATTCCAAGTGGTTGCCACTGGAACTTTTTTACTTTAGATTTGTAAGCAGAAATTATATTCTTGCCTTACTTTGGGTTTTACTGTTAATTTTTATATTGTACAGAAACTTGTTTTGAAAACGTTCTTGGCAGCAGGTAGTAGCCTTTTTCCGTAACAGGATCATACTCCTGGTTGGCCTTTTAAGCCAGATTTCTTGTGAGGAAGGACACAAGTGAGGTTTTTTAAGCTTTTCCTATTTCGAAATTTAAAAACTTCACTGATGCGAATGAAGTTAGAAAATGCTGCTCTGCCTAGAAGGCTGCAAATCATTCTTTGTAAATCCTCTGTGTGGCATTACTCTAGCCTGAATGCTTCCTGCCTCAGACACTGGGGAGGGGAGAAGGGGCCACCAAGAAGAAAGATTTTCTCCTGTGGAGAGATTCAAAGATTTAAAAAAAACCCCACAAACAAAAAAAAACCAAACCCCAAACTCTGAGATTGGAAAGCCTGAGCACTTTTCTGGCCAGTGATCTGAAGAATTTGTAACACTGACCTCCAGCCCTGCACCTACAATTCCTCGAGGATAAAGTAGATTTCCCATATTAGTACCCTGCGCTGTGGTTCCGTTGCGACGCTGCCTGGTTTTTACAAATGCAAAGTCACGCGCTCATCATTCGACCTGTTTCTTCGGATTGCTTGAATTTTTTACTTCTCTTTACAAAAACCAGTCATCTTTCTGGAAAAAAAACGCCAAACCCCAAAACATAAAGTGTGTGGCTAACACTGATGCGGCAATAAAGTTTTATTCCTGAACGTACAAAATTACTGCTTCAAATACCAAGATGTGTTAGGGATGGCACTTCCTGGCTTGAGCACTTCTGTGTCTGAAACTTGAGCATGTTCATGAAAGCAATTCAGCGAAAACTTTTTATATTTATTAGAATAAAGTTCAATTATGATTCTTTTAAGGAACTTTTCCTGAAATTTTATCAGAGCATTCCATGATCACCCTATCACCTCTTTCTGTCTTCCCTGGCTTTACAAACCTGTTTTTTGTTCAGTTGAAGGAAACTCATTCAGTTCGTTTAATTGTTGTTGAAGAAGCAAAATGAACGGAGATTAAACGGCCTAGAGTTGTGCTGGGGGGAAGCTGTGGACAGGCACGTGCACACATTTCTAGATAACGTCAGAGTGGCTAATTCTCAAAAACCCACCGATATTTATTATTTTTAAGATGAAAGCACCTGTCAAAATTCTACTGTTTGTGTTAAACCTTTTGTTTCTCTGTGTTGTGGTGAAACTTTTCAAGCAAAGATACAGTTTCTGAGCTCGTCCCTGGGATTATCCGGGCTTTTTTGGGGCAAAACGCACCGTTCTGCCAAACCAGCAATGATGGGGTTTGTGCTCAGAGATCATTTGACAGTTGGGCCAAGTTTGGTAACAAGCATGCGTTGGCTGAATTCAAGCAGAATGGAAATTCATGGTGAAATGTGCTATTTTCCCCCTATAAAAAATGCTGAATTCTGGTGGTGGATCGCATCTTTACATCTCGCACGCCAGCCTTTGCAGCCCTGTGCAGGCCGGGCGCTCGCACGTAACTCCTCTGAAAGTAAAGCAGATGAAATGCCAAAGCTGGGTTAAAAAAAAAATAAAATTATGGAGGTGCTGCGCTCACGGTTGCTGCTCAGCTCCGCAACGGAACAGTCCCATCCCACCTGGGCTAGTTTTGGATGTGGGGCTTTATTGCTGACAGCGCTGTGTTTGCATCCGCACGGTAACTTGTAGAGTAACTTCTCCATTGGGTAGCACGTGGGCAGGTGATGGCATTAATTGCATTCCGAGATACAAGGAAATCAGTGTATTAGATGAAAAAAGGCCTTTCCGTGCTCCTTACCCTTCTGCCGCTGATTTTAGCTGCGTGCCAAGCTGGAGGCTCTTCATGTCACCCCTGCTCCCAGGTGGGTGGGTTTTGTCTCTGGCTCCTGGGGCCAGGGCTGCACCTGCTTCGTAGAAAAATTCCTGCAAAATAAGTATTTCCAAAGGTTTCTATTCTGGTATGTTTTTAGTGTTAAATACCTTTATTCCTTTTAACTGAGCATGAAGTAAAAAAAGCGTTGGCCGCTGCTGAACTCTGACCATTTCACTTCTGCGTCCAGCGACTGGGTATCTCGTGGAAAGCAGAGAGACTGGAAGGAGCTTTTTTCCTTGATTGTTATGAAAGTTAGACTGCTGTGTTGTCTTCTTTTTTTTAATTAAAATACAGTGCTTTTTTCATCCTATTACCACTTTTAAAATTACAGGTCGTGCGACTGCTCTTTTGTTGAACGGGCTACACTGATTTATTCACTCTGAATGTGGCTCTGTAATATGAGGTTGAACTTGATGCACAGCTACAGAACGGTGAATGCCTTAAGAGTTAATTCTTCCTACTGACACTTTTTTTTGTTCTGCCTTGCTTTTTGTCCTCGATTCTTCAGAATCGTATTCTTCTGCGTTTTCCCTCCTCTGGATATACCCATGTATATACGTGTAGGCAAGCTACTGGGGTCGTGCGAGGAGGTGCAGATCACAGAATAGTAATGATTAAAAATTGCCAAAATTTTTTGTGCATAAATAAAGATTTAGGGTAAATGCTGGTACTGTTGAAGGCTTGCTTGTGAGAATCTTGTGCTCTCGGAACCAAACAGACCCCGCCTGTTATTACCTGTCTGCATGGCCTTGAAGCCTGAATTAATACTGGAGCCCTGTAAACAACTTAATAAACTTAATGGTTTGTAAGAAGTTGGCCAGGTAACTTCTTCATTTCAGACTCACCATGCCATTTTCAGAGTAAGCTTGGCAACTTGTTTTTCAAGGTTATATATATATATATATGTATAATTTTGAATTTCCTTAGCATAATACAGTTTGCCAGTGTACCTGCTACGGTTCGCAGTAGCAGATGAATGTAGTTTTTGATCCTGTGGGTCGTGATGCCTCAGGTATGTGCCTGCTCTCACCCTGGCATGGGGCTGGCTGCTTGGCCAATTGCTTTGTTGGTTAAGAAGTGTGGGTTTTTAAATTATTATTTTTAAAGGCTTCACACCCGTTTCACAACATATTTGAGTACAGGTCTCCATAATTGGTAGCGTGTCCCCAGAAGCCGTGGGCTCCTGTCGGTGGATGTCGAAGCCCTTCTGCTCCAAGATGCCAGTGGTGATTGATGAAGGGAAGTCTTGAACTTTGCTTGATAGACAGATCTTCATGAGAATTTCCAATACCTTATTTTTCATCCAGACTTTCTTAAAATGTAAATTGATGTTGAGGTGGTCTGCATTTTTTGAAACAAAATCTATTTGGGTTTTCTTTCTGGTTCTGGCAGCAGCAACCCAAGTCCGGTATCACTGGTGAACTCGTCCTTAAAGGTCAACTGCTGCGGAGAGGGACAAGCCCTCTTCACCATCCTACGGACAAGAGCAGCCTGAACCCAGGAACAACAGTTTTTCCACCGTGTGTTTAGACTGTTAATTCTTATCTTTCCTCATGCATTTAAGAAGAATCCTGGGATAAAGGAAAAAATGTGCCTATGGGTAAATTCGGTGGCTCTTGATGGAGATAAAGCAGGGAAACTCCTTTCTTACATGGGATTTCTGCTGCCAGTCAGAAGTGACCACCACTGCTTCATGGTGGACCCAGCGAAGGAGTGGGAGGTGCAGGACAGAAGGTGGAGGCTGGGGCAGGGAGGAGCGGGAAGGTGTTTGGAGGCAAATTCGGGAGTTAAACCTTATTTCTGGTCTTCTGAAAGCAAGAGGTCCCTCTGGACTTTGACCAACAGGTTTCCTCTTCCCCTTCCTCCTCGCAGCCCTCAGGGAGAGACAGCTCAGCTTTGCAGGCTGAGTAATTTTTTCAAAGGCTATTTCTGCCTGGAAGCAGAATATGTGATGTGGTAGAGATTTACAGAGGCCGAGCAAACAAAACCTATTGCTTTTCTGTTTTTTTTTGTTTTGGTGGTGGGCACAGATTTACTGAGGGGACCGTGGTTCCCTTCCCGTGTTGGCAGCAGATGGCGAGCCCTACATGTTCCCGTTCGCGCAGCGCAGTGGGACCCATCTGCACCCCACGAACAAGCGAGAGCATGACTGGAGCTGCTCCAGAAAGGTTATAATTATCTCTGCTTTTCTGCCATTCAGGCCTTGATCCAAACCCTGAATTATTACCTGTTTCCGAGTGCAGAGAGTGGCTCGGGAGCCCAGTGCTCCCCTCTTGAGGCCGCTGCAAAGGATTTCTTGCTCCGGCTCCACCTTGGGCTGCTTCCTTCCAGGGAGACCAGATGGGGGCAGGATCCTCCTTTTTATTAGCAAATACTTCACTAAAAGCTTTTTTTGGAGTGGTTTTTTTTTTGGTTGGTTGGTTTTTTTAATGGGAATTTTGCTATATCTGAGGTGATCAAACACTTCAACCTGCACTGCCACCGAAAGAAATTCCCTTCGTGTCTCCCTCCTTTGTGGCCCCACAAATGCTTGCGTGGGGCTTGGGGACCTAATTGCCATTAAACTACTTTTATTTGCAACTTCTGAATAACCAACAGCTATATCAGCGTGGTTCAGACCGCTCAAATAGCGTTTCCTTTTTTGGCACTGGCAAGGGGTAGAAATAGATGGTGAGGAGCGAAAAGAGGGGACTGAGGGAGCTGGAGACGGTGGGAGGGTCGCTGGTTTAGCAGCCGAGCCTGCTCTCACATACAGTATAATTTCAATTAATTGACGTGATGTCTGGGCTTCCAGCTAAATTGAGGCACGGGTCCCACTCTGACATAGCCTTGCGCTTAGCATCTCATCTCGGGCAAACAAGAAAAAACTTCGTACCTGGAGCTAGGAGCTTGTTAGCCTGATGTTTTAATGTCTGATCACAATATAACTCTTGTCAGACCGGTTACAGTGACGAGACCAGACGAGCTCTGAGACCGAGCCCCTGCGCTGTCGGGGGGAGAATATGATCCCAGAGAGTCAGGGAGCTGCGCTCCGTCCCTGCCCGGGGAAAGGGACCCTGCGGTGAGAGTGGAGCCCTCTCCAGCGCTGCCCAGTTCTTGCTTGGTGTCCTCATGTCTGAACAGATTCCCTCGCAGGACGAAGAGAACAGAGGAAAATAAGACCAGATCACAGGAGTCACGGTTTTGAGTCATTCTGCCTGCGTGGGTAGGATGTGTCATGTAAACTGCCTCGTTTCCCAAACTGTGGCACGTACAAACTTGCTTTCCTTCATGCTTAAGTGTTACTAAGCCTCACCTGGGCTAATGCTCTTGGTTTCCTCAGTAACTGGGTCCTTTGGAGGGAAAAGCACCTGGGCTGATGGTGGGGTGTTGCAAGCGGGACAACAAAGTGTGCTGAGGCTGGTAAGTCCAGAGCAGCTTGTCCCCAAGGCAGAAGCCTGGAAATGCTGGGAGGAAAACTCACTCATGCTCGGCTTGGGAGAGCTGTGCCTGTCTGCGTCCTGAGGAGAGCCCTGGTCCCTCTGGGATAGGCTGTTTAAGGAGGTGATGGAGCTGCAGGTGATGGGTATCTGTGTCTTAAGTGGTTCAGTCAGTTCTCACCAAACCAGGGGCAGAGTTGGAAAATCATCGCAAAATTGGAAATCCAAATACAGAGTTTTGACACTACCCTCAAGCAGGATCTGGTGGGGCTTCCTTCTGTCCTAACCCCGTGGATCAGGACTGGGCCAGGTGAGGATTTAATGCGTTTATTAATGGCTGTGAGCCTGTATCATTAAACACAAGGGTGGCCTCTATCGTGAGGGTTAATACCCCAGTAACTTTGCAGCAGTTTCCTGTATCACTGCGTCATTCAGAGGATTGAGGCTTTAGCAGACTCTCAGTGCTAAGTCTGTTGCAGATTGCCATTGAGGAAAAAGCAAGGAAAAAAACCCCAAACCTGATGGAACCGAGCATCTCTGCAGGTTTTATCATGAGGTGCTGCTGTGCCTGAGGTGTGTGTACAAGCTCATGGCTCTGGAGCTGGAATCAGAGGCCACAGTCTCCATTAAATGCGAGGTGAGGTCATGAGATGAGAGCTCCTAACGCTGTGCCATGGGTGTTCTGTGCCAGCGGGAGAGCCCGCTGCCATGGGGAGCTGCGGCCTCGGCCTCACTTTCTGCAGGACGCCAGCCTTAAATTTTCTTTGCAGGCAGCACAGCGAGAAAGCAAAACAAGCAGCGATGGGTTAGGAGCCTTAAAGTTCTACCTTTAGGGAAAAAAAAAAAAAAAGAATCAGATTTGTCTCAACATGCCCATCACCTATGTTAGAAAAGCGTGGCTAAATGTGAGACATGCAAGAAGTTCCTAAGTCTAGATCTTTGCTGCAGTCTTTGGTACCAGGCTGCATCTTGTTTTTTTGATTAGAACTGATGAATCATCCATCTATTATTTAAAGAAAAGGAGATGAATAAACTGTGCATCAAAGATGTCACAGAACAGCAGATTGCGAGGCCCTAGGTGGGTGTGAGCAGTTGCAGCTGCGCTTGAAGAGCAACACCTGGGAGGATCTGTTATTAAACATGTGAAAATGTTAAAAATCGTAGATGTTTTAATATGGTATTTTTAGATCACTAATGTCTTCTGGAGAACACTGTGGATTGGGGCAGCAGGAGCGAGTGACGAGGCTCCTGGCAGCTCCGTGCTGCTTCCGTTCATCCAGCGGTAGGTAAGGAACACTTCCATGCTCGCTGTGCACCATAACTCATTAAGTGACATCACGGGGGAAACGCACTGAAGCAGTCTGTGAAAGACGACTGTGTCTTGAGCACATATTTTACTTGCTTGGCAGTTTTTTGCTTCCTGAGGGTGTCGCAAAGGACCCAAGCCCAACGCTGGTACTGCAGGGTCACACCTGTTCCTACTGTGGGGGGGACAATGGCACCGCCATTTTTCCTGCTCCCGAGCCTGAAAAACTTGAAATTTCAGTTGCTCAGGCTGTCGCCGCGGATGCAGCCCCTGCCCTCTGCGGATGGAGCGAGGTGTGAGAATCTCGTGAGTGCCCACCTGGGGCCCCAGCCTGGCTCCGTGTCTCTGCCCCAGGCAGGAGGACGTCACCTTTGCCTCTGTTGAACTTGGTGAGGCTCCTGCCAGCCCTGAATTTGGGCAGTGCGGTGTTCCACTTCACCTGCACCAAAAAGAAGAGTTGCTGTGAACCTCTGCCAAGATTTGCGTGTGTAGTTTCACAGGAGTAGGATGTTTCTGTGGCTGGAATACTTTTAATACCTTAAAGCCACTGCTACTCATCTTCTGCTAGGAAACGATGCTTTTAGAGCTGTTGGCTTAAGGAAACAGCTGTAGCAGCCAATATTTTTATCACTTGGAGTGAAGTTTATAACGTACACTGACCCTCAAATTTACTCAACTTGACATTAAACCTGTTTTTAATCCTTCAGGTACTCATGTATAAACCCAGTTTATTCTGATTACTTGAGTAAAAGTTAAAGCACAATTGTCTTCCCCAGTTTCCTAACCTATTAGAACTTAAGATTTGAGCTGCATGGCCTTGCTCTTCCATGCGGCTGTGTATTCAGCTCCTCGTCTTTTTGTTAAACAATTGGGGTGGAAAGCCTGCTCTTGCTGGAGTTTTTGCAACTGATTTTAAAAGCCCTTGGGTTTTGTTCTAGAGCTGGGGCCTCAGGGATTTCGGCTGGCTCCCTATTACAAGAACAGAATTATCACTGTCTGGGCTCTCCTGTGCCAACCGTGTTTTTGTAGACTATCATCTTCCCTCTAAATCATCAGTTGAATGTGCTGCTAAAAACTCGGTCACCTCTTAGTGCGAATAAATGCTGACAACATCACGGAGTAATTTAACAATTTGTTTGGAAGACCAGCAACCCCTTCCTCAAGTCAGGTTTTATATCTTAGGACGCACTTTTACCGCAGATGGTCACACAGCAGTTTCACGGGGAACTTCCCCTGTGAAAGTTTTAGTCTTGCTTTAGTCCATCTTGGTTCTGCTTTTGAAAAAGAAAAAAAAAAGTAAATAGGAAATCAACATATTTTCTGGTGTTTTTAAACAGTGAAGGAGAGGTTGTATTTGAACAGAAAGGGTTGTATCTAAACAGAAGGGTTGTATTTAAACAGAGAGGTTTTGCTTGTCAGCCGACAGTTTCATTGTAGGAAAGATTCCATTCAGACGTGAAAGTGATTTGCTTGCTTTTCAGGGCCAAAGCCAAAAAATTTTCCACAAACTAAACAAGCAAAGATATTTGTTCAGTGTTTGTTGCTCAGAAACCTGTGGATTAAAAACACTTCTTAAGTGTTAGATCTCTTTTGAATCTCTGTTGAACCTTTCCCCGAGGTATTCTTGACAGTGTGTTTAATCACTGTGAAGTCTGTAGAGCACAAACTTTACAGCAGTAAAGCTTTTACTCTTGATCAGGGAGCTCAGTGATAGGACAGGGGGTAACGGTCTCAAACTGAGACTAGGCTTAGATTGGATATTAGGAAGAAATTCTTTTCTATGAGGGTGGGGAGACCCTGACACAGGTTGCTCAGAGAAGCTGTGGTAGCCACCTCCCTGGCAGTGCCCAAGGCCAGGCTGGACGGGGCTTGGAGCAGCCTGGGCTGGTGGGAGGTGTCCCTGCCTGTGGCAGAGGGCTGGAACGAGATGAGCTTTAAGGTCCCTTCCAACTCAAACTGTTCTATTGTTCTGTGATTTTCAGCATTCTCAACCATGGACCAAACCCGAACGAGCACATGCTGGGAACATGCTCAAGTGTAGCGAGATCTCTCACGAGACATCCCCAAATTCAAGGGAAGCTGTCTCCTTCTCAGACCAGGGTGGCCCACACCAGTGTGCCCTACCCCACAGCGACCAGCACGCGAGTTGCATCTCGTGGCTGCAGGTTCGGAGGCAGCAGTAGCCCGGTAGCCCCAGGGCTATCGCTGAAGGCCGTCGTGTTCAGGACATCTCGGCCACAGCCGGGGTAATTCTGCAGCTGTTCCTGTCCATCCCCCGTCACTGTGCTGCTTTATAAAAAGACCATGAAGTCATCAGGAGCTCAGCCTCCCCTGGAATTATTTTCAAGGAAATGAGCTGAAAGGCTGCCAGATTCATTGAAATGAAAACTATTTACTGAAGAAAGTTTTCCTCCCTTATTGTAGCGGAGGAAAAAAAAAACAAACGCATTAAGAAGCCTGAGTCTTTTCTTGACAGATGAATCAATCAACGTGAAAAGATCTGTATGTGAGGCCAAGCGAGTCTGTACTCCGTGTGAGCGAGTGGGGAGGGTCTGGGGGGCGTCGGAGGGCACCTCCAGCCCCTTTGGCGTGGGCAGGAGCGTGGCTTCCCTCCTGTAGTTTTGATCCTGATGGTGTGATGCCCAGTGTTCAAAAGGTAAGGGTGAAGAAAATCGATCATTTCCCAGGGACTGAATTTCAGTTTTACCGTACTTTCTCGCTCGTTTCTTTTCGTTCTGTTTTTGGTGTGAATCACCCGGGTGCAGTTGCCGCTGGGGCAGCAGTGATGGGAAGATTTCCATTGGCAGAACTTCACGTTAACCACGAGCTCCTGCAGGTTACGCCACAGAGGATACCACTCTCCGGACAGAATGGCGCAGTGCTAAGTGAGTCAGAGGATATTATTTGTGATGGTATTGTTCCTGCTTGCAATTAAAAGGCAATTTATTGGTTTCAGTAGTGAAGTGGTTATCTTATTGTCCAGCGCTGCTGCAGAGCCGAGCAACAGGAACAACAGTGGATTCCTCGTGGCTGGTTAGCACCGTTAATAATAGTCCAGAGAAGAATTTCTCATGGTGGCTGTTGTGTTAATGACCTTTGCGTTGTGTTAATGACCTTTCTCGGAGCATTCTGCCACTGGGACCTGCTTCTGCAAAGTATTACTGGCCACAGCTACTGAGCAGTCTTAATATTTTATGGGTTGCTGCGGGTTGTATTTCAGAATATGAGATACCATTTCAGCAATGTAAGCTGGGAATGCGAAGCATGTTCCAGTCTTCTCCCCTCGTTTTACAGTTTGGAGGTGTTAATAACCTTTTCATATAAATATGTTCCATTTAAATGAGCAGAGTAAAAGAGAGTAATTCCAAAAAATGTCTCTCAGACACAGGTTATGGTTTGCTAAAATTTAGACATTTGCAGTTTAGCCCTTAGCATCCTTCAGGTCAAGAAGACTACGGGCATGTGAATTGTATAGTGATGGAGAGATTTAGTTATTAAGGTATTTCTTGAGTATACTTAGTAAGCTTAGATCTAAATCTTCTTCCACAGTAGTTTTTGTGATCTTGCCCTGGATGATTCTTTCAGAGGCCCACGTCTCTTCTGAATTGTGTGTTTGCTTTTCCATTCACTCTGGGAACTAGCTTGCAGCGTGGGTGAGTTGGAGGGGTTCAGAGAACGAGCAATCGGGTGGCAGTGCCTGATGCCTCTTCTCTAGGAGCTTTACAAGTGAACCCTGCATGGGTTTGAAAAGCCCTTGGAACAGCAAGCTGCCATAAGGAAGAGTGCTAGTAGCCCTTTTAGGCTTTTTTCCCAAGAAAAAAAAGAAAAGAATTAAAAGACTGTTGTCTCAATCACACCTTTTTAATCGTAGTTTGTTCCCTTTTTCAAAGAAAGCATGTCCTTAGTGAAAAAAGGTGTTGGGGAAGAAGGACTAAATATTTAATTTAGTCCTTCTATTCTCACGTGGGGCACAGACATCTTTCAGTGATACTGTTGAACTGAAAAGATTTCAGAAGTGATTTCAGAATTAGGGGGCTGCTCATGTTTTTTTTGCAGAAGGCAAGGAGTGTGTCCAGCTCTGTCCCTTCATCCCGAGCAATTTAAGGCAGGGAATGTCTTTATGTTGTGGCTGTGTTTACCCACTGATTCATCTGTTGCTGTTGGGGTGATGTGGAAAGTTGGCAACGCTGTTCAAAGCCACATGAAACTTTCCTGCTGCCAAACTTTGTTAGAAATAATAGACTTGGCGTGAGGACTTAATAAATGATCTGAACGTGGGCTGGGATCTGAACAAACCTGGACAGGGTTATGATTTCTCAAGAAATTGTTTCAGCTCAGTTCCATAAGAAAAACCATGACAAGTGTGCATCTAAATTTGCTCTGCTGTGTTTTCTGGGAAGCTGGGAGAAAAGCGCGTGTGTATTGGAATTAGTAGATAGGTTTGAAAAGTCAAGACAAAACTAAATTGGCAGGTTGAGAGGAAACTGGATCACATTATAATAGCCAGCAGCAGTTTTGAATTCTGAGGTGGGACAGTTCTTGTGTGTGCACCTGAGGTAGACCACCGAGATGAAATTGCATTTTTTCCTTTAGCAGAAGTGCAACCAGATCCTGCCTCGGGGACTGAAAGGAAAAAGGCCTGTCAACGCCAGGAAGCAGCAGGCACCAAAAAGATGTGATGCAGTGTAGTCCTCATCCCATTTTCCATACCAAGCGCTCGCTGATCACGCACCCATGTGGCTCCAGAGGATGATTTCTTTACTGAAAGGACTCTCAGGCACTGGGACGGGTGCCCAGGGCAGGGATGGTGTCCCCATCCCTGGGGGGATTTAAGAATGGGGCAGACCCAGTGCGCAGGGATAGGGTTTAGTGGAGGACTTGTCAGTGTTGGGTTAAGGGTTGGACTCGATGACCGTAAAGGTCTTTTCCAGTCTGGGCAGTTCTGTGATCTCTGTCCCAGCAGAGCAGACCTGTCTGCCACGGCACCACTTTCCCTCTGCAACTGTTGACCGGGTGTCTGTGACTCTGAATTGTAGCTCAACATGCTTAGAAGATAACACCTGCAGCTCTCACCGTAGCTGCTGTAGGCTAATGATTCTCAACAATGGCAACAGTAATGAAAAAGGCTGTCAAAAGAAAAAAGATCGGTGTTATCTTTACTGCACAACAGCACAGCAGAGGGTTGCCCAAAGGGACAAGTGTGAGTGCCAGGATCAGAACTGAAATTCGGCTTCTATCGTGGCTTTTCACTGGCATTTGTAGCTGGTATTGGCACCACTGTTCTAAAAATACAGAAGCTTATTTATCTTATAAATAGAAGGAAGAGGAAAATATCTGAAAGGAGCCTCCCCTTTCTTTCCTTATTTATACTAATTTAAATTAATATTTGGAAAACTAGAAAAGTTGAGTTACAGATGGAAGAGTTTGTGTGCTATATCTAAGCTTAGCCTGTAAGCTCAGCTTAGGACATCTGCTCAATGCGATCAGAGCTGGGTTTGTATTGCTGAAGAAATCTTCCCTTGGTGTATCTTCTTTCTGCTCAGCGCCTGCATGAGAAACCCCAGTGCTGTCTCGGGAACATTAGTAGGAGAGATAAATTAGGCTGTTTGACATCATCTTGTCCATGTTTTCTTTTAAGACTCTCAAAGGACCTGGGCAAAGAGCCGTGGAGGCTGTGATGCTGTCATGTGCGGAGAACTACTCTTTGTGCCAATGACCAGATTCAGTTGGGGGAAAACCCCAACAAAACGAGGCTGCTGCTCACGGTCAGTTATATGTAAACATCTCATGGCAACGTGCAGTATCTTTTACACTGTGATTTTATATCTTCAGTGTTTGGGGTTTTTCCCATCTCATACTAATTTTTAAGTTTCTGTGACTAGTTTGACAGGTGGAGATGTATTTCTTCATCTGATTTCTCTTTGCTTTGTGACACCTCGTATTGAAAAAAATCAACAATTCTTTGGCATCTGGTTCATATTCTTTTTAGTTTGAGTTTGTTTGGTGGGTTTTTTTTTTCCCTCTTTGAATTCTCTCTTGATTCAATGTTTCAGACATCCCAGTTGGCCACTAACAGAGGTGTCCACGTGAGATTTGCATGAATGGGCAAAGAAAGTAAATATTCAGTGCGAGAACAGCAGTTCATGTGTGGTTTTAAGGAGACATACCTAGAGCAAGCAAACATCACGTCAGCATATACGTGTTTCCCTGTGAGTTCAAATAATATTCTCTCTGAAGCAGCATGGAGTGACAATTTTGAATGCTGCTTGAATCTGTGTTACCCAGGTGTAAGAAGAGGAGGGAATAAAACGCCTTGGTGATATTTTTTTCCCCCTTATGCCACTCTACACAAAAATCTTCAACCCTGTATCCAAAAACCATCAGGCGCTGGGTTAATGTTTATTTGGATTTTATTTTGCAGCTTAGACTCATGAGAAAAAAAGCGGAGATGGCCACCTCGGAGGGTGAGGGGGGATAGTAAACAGAAGCTTGACATCACGTTTCCTCGCCAAACGATTTGATCAGTGCGATGACAGTTCCTTCTCTGTCCAAAACCATCAGGAAGTGGGAGATGAATTTTGGTTTCGTACCAATATTCCTTGCTTTCCTCCTCTTCCAGCAAGTCTTTTTGACTCATGGCAGTTTACTAAGGGGTAGGTTTACGTACCATACAGCTACTTGCTTGCTCTGCTACTTGTCCTGTATTAACCTGTCAGTATCAAAAAATAAACATGAAAATAAGACATGGTAGGTGATTTACTCATGGCATTTTGATTGCATTGCTTCTAAGTATATAATTTGTTATGACCTAATATTTTCTATTAATACTTTAAGAAAGAGGATAAACAGCACCAAAGTAAAAAGTGAAGCCCATCTTCTTAGAGTAGGAGTTTAGAATAAAAAACTCACATCTGTATGGGACTTCCATTTAAAAACCCAAAGTTTGCGAATATTTGTCTCAGTGGATCACCTAAAAACAATAAGAAAATGTATCTGAGGCACAGCAAAATGACCTTATTACTTTTACAAATACGTAGGCATTGATTCTAACATTTCTGTTTTCAAAGGACAGAATCAAAAGAAGCTGCTTTTTTGGGGAGGTTGTTTTTTTTTCTATTTCCCATGACTTAATCAGTCAGCCATAACAAATTTAGGAAACTATTTATCATCGGCCACTGACTTGCCTCTTGTGTTCAAGAATCGTCACTAAACATTGTCATGTTCAGGTTCGCAAATGCCTCAAAGCTCTGGGACACGGGGACCTGGACACAGTGGTCCAGGCTTGGCAGATCGCCATGGCCGTGGATGGATTTGCAGCCGGTGTGCCATGCCTCAGTGCCAATGGGTCACCACCTTAGGGCTAGAGCTCTGCTGCACACAGATGGTGAGTGTTACTCCTCAATATGTCAGTTCCAAGGATTATCTGTAGTTTAAGCAGTTAAACTCTCTGTTGGGTGGAAATTTTCATTCCTAAGAAAAGACAGAATCACTGGCACTGCACAAACTCCTAGCCTGTTTTCACACAGGAGGAGACAGGTTGGCTTAATGCACTGCCAGCTGTCCTATCGTGAAGTCAGGGCTCAGAGAAATGTGTACACGTACGTACATACATACATATATATAATTTTAACTGCTGCCACGGATGCTGACCCTGCACCAGATCAGGTACTTTTAGAAAAGCTTCCATCTCATAGCCGCCGCCTCTGTCAACAACATGTCAAAAGCTCGTTCATTTTGGAGGCCTTTATCAGCTTTCAGACAGTCAGGCTTCCACTCGTGCCTCCCAGTTTCACATGCTAACAAATCTTCTCAGTGGTTTCAAAACGATTGCAAAGGAGAGATGTTCGCACGGGTGTCTGCCGTTTGGGCTGCACCTGAATTTTTTGAAAAGAGAATTGCCTTGTTATGTTTCATATCCTTATCTGCCAATTTTGCACCTGCGGCTTGGGAAGGGAAAGCTTAGCTGGGTCATTGAAATGCACTTGCTTGTGTAAGCTTTTCCTTGAATGTAGCTGTGATGTGGCTTTTGCATGCTTCTAAAATGCTACGCCACTTTTACTGCGTGATAATTAGTAGAGGAAAAATAAGGCAAACACTGAGAAATAAAGACGTTCAGTCATAGGAGAGCATCTCTTCTCCTTTGCCTGTACTCTTAAAACCGGCTATAGAAATCGCAGAGATGTATGGCGCGTATTCAAAGTGCAGGTATTTCTTTGCTCAATCAACGCTACGCTGCCAACTTAACTCACTGAGTTCATGAAAACATTTTCCTCCGATTCTTCTAATGCTGTGATGAGTCAAATACACCGAGGTTCCCTAATTGGGAGACTGTCCCCGTGGCTGTCCCTGGTATCGATGAATACCTTGGCACCTGACATCATCATCAAGTCCACTTGGGGTTTAGAAACCATGTGTAGCCAAGACTGCGCAAGGTCTCAATCTGCTGAGTGTTCTTAGGGGGAGAAATGCAAGATCATGATCTACAATGGCCATGCAGGCATGAGCGTCTTTAAATTGTGCGGGCATCATGCCAACGTGATCACTGCAACTTGTCATAGGTCGTGGCTTGTTCTCCACCTACTTAGAGGGCTCTTTCCCACCTCTTAGGGAGATACAATAAATACTGGATAAGGGTAAGAACAGTAGGGTGCGAGAAAGCCCTCACTGAACTTTCTTTTTCATTATTAGTGGAGTTTCTATGACTTGCATTTTCTACACCTGCTTCCTCTGTCATTTGGATCCCTGGAGTGCAAACCCAAATACAGCTCATGGGCCTCCTGTCAGAGGCTGGTAACAACTTATCTAATGAGAATTACTTTATTTTTAGGGCTCTGAAGCTTACGTTGTGCTCTTCAGTTAATGCTTTCCTCCCAGACTAAATGGATTTCGTGTTTAAGGCTTCTTGATTGCTACAGCATTTTTCTGTCTCGCAGACTGTGCAGCATAAGCAACACACATTTCACATCTTGTAGTCTCCATCTCATGTTTAGATTTTTGGTGGAGGTTGCACTCTAAAGGAAAATTTTGGACTCGTGGTTAGCTTGGGTGAGAGCCTTGTAAATGCTAAAGTACAAGATTTTTTTTCTCCCCACTGTCCAGTGCAAAATCTAGTAGGCTGCACAAAACGGTGAAAAGAACAAGCAGTAACTTAACGATAGGTAGAAAATAGACAAAATGACACAGTTACGTATTAAAATATCTCCTTTTTCAATGATACGATGCTTGTTAAGTCTGAGTGGTCTACTGCTTACCTCAGCAGGTTAAATATAGCACCCGTGATGTCAGTAAGTTTATCCACACAAAGGGCAAGACACAGAGATGCCAGCATCATCTTTGGCACGACAGATTCCCTGTGTAATTTTCGGTCAAACAGATGCAAGGATGGGTAGAAAGATTTTTGAGCCTTTAAGTTGTCTTATTCAAGAAGCAATTGCAGTCCTGCAGTTCAATGACATGTACTGCCCGGGTTTTATGGTGTGAGATCTGGCTTTGGCTTACTAAAATTCTTCCAAAATATACCTTGGCATCTAGAGAGTGAGGCACCATGAAAGATATATATGTGTATATTTATGACTGAATGATCAAGGCAATGCACAACTGTCACTAGCTGGCAGAGAGGGTGTAGAAAACCAGAATTTCTGTCTTTTGGGGGTTACAGCGTGGCTGCCCTGTGCTTCTTAGATACTGATCATCCGTATTGATCAGGCTCAAGGATTATCTTACCTATTTTATAGGTGGAAGAGTCCCTACGAAAGCAACCCAAAGGCAGTTCTAGAAAAAAACAAAACAGGGAGTTTTTGAATGTGAAAGCTGTGTGAGTTAAGAGACTGAGTAGACACAAGCTGCTATTTCATATTTCTTGTATTATCTACCTTCTAAATAGATCTACAGAAGGTCACATGCTATTTCCTTCCTTTCCTCCTGCCTCGGGCGGTTAGTGTTTGGAAAGTAGGACTGATGAACCTAATATTAAAAAAAGTTAAGTACAACGAAATATTTGCCGCTTTAAAATTTTGGGCCGTTTAAATGCAAGACAACATCTTCCTCTACCTTAGTCATCTCGCACCATTCTGTCATTTTAGCTCACAACTGCTGAGCGTATGCATATTTATGTGCTGTGGATGAACCAATGCGGTCTGGTGTGCTAACCTGGGGCAGAGCTGCCAGGCTGCCACCTGCAGCGGAATTTTCTAAAGGGTTTGAAACATTTGTCCCCCAGAAAGTCAAGTAGGCATTCTTAGAATATTCCAGCAAACGGTGATTTGAAATCCGAGTCACAGACACAAATTTTCACAATAAAACAATTAAAAATATGTTAAAGGAATATCAACTGTTCACATTCCGTTTGCATGTTGTGCTTTAACGTTCAATACTTGCTTGAGGTGAATATGTATCTTTGGTGTTTTCATGGTCCTGAGAAGTGAATGTAACAATGAGCATAGCAAGTTATTCTCACAGTGAAGACCAATGTATAGATATATGTGAAGATACGTATGCATGTGTTTAGGTGGGATATAAAAATATAGAAATAATTTACATATAGACAGGTGTGTAAAGATGCATTTACTGGTGTGTGTTGCATGTAGATAGAAGCACTTAACCAAGTGAATTAAAAATTTTCACTAAATTTTCACCAGTAAAAGCCAGTTGTGGACTTGAGTAGAGATCACAGAAAATGCAATGGGGTTATTTTTTTTTTAGTTTTAAACAAATATGAAGCTAGTAGGGATAGTTCTGTCAGAGTTGTTCCCTGAGATTTGGAGCTGAAGGAGCAAAGCAGCAAATGAAAGAGATGAAAGATTTGCTGGCAGCTGCTGGTGACCTAAGAGCACTCTGCTCCCCTCTTCATGTTCTGATGTCAGAACATAAATCTTATGTTCTGTCCAATTTTCATTTCACCAATGTTACTTTTTGGTTCTTAAACCCCTTCTGTAATTTTGATGGGTTATTCCACGCTTTGTTTTCTGCCTGGAGCCATCTGCTGCTAAAGATCTGCCGTGTTTCACACCAAAGACAGCTGCATTTCAGTAGCAGAAAAAACCAGTAACGGTACTTGCACCTTGCCTGTAATTTTGTCCTTGTTAAGGGTCTTTCTAAATAAGGTATATTGAGCAGCACTGTAAAAGAAACTGAAGGTGGTGTTCTAGTAACCTAGGAGTTGCAGAGTGTATGACTAAGGGAAAGATTGTCAAAACCTGCAAGAGAACTGCACAGAAAATCAGGTGATTGGAATGAGGCTTAATAATATCCAATATTGTAGCAGTGAGTGTGGGGGAATGCCATTTACAAGAAGAGCAATGTAAAGGGAAGCTGTAACTCTGAAAAAGAGGCCGCAAGCCCAGACTTGCTGATAAGAACCAAGAAGGGGGATGGTGAGTTAACGGCCACGGCGCTTATTTTGGCATCAACAGGGATTTGAGCTAGAAATGACAATAAGGAGTTACATGTTTCATTAAAATAAATTGGCCCTTCACTACAAGGATGTTTGTCATCACTTACGTAGATGTCGCATTATGCATCCAATCGACCGAAGAGCAGTACTTGGGAGAAAAATGACTCTGGGAGTTATTTCTGGGATGCACACAGTGAGGAGCTGGATTGGAAAGTGGAAAGTTAAGCTGACATTGCTCTCGTGAGACTCCATCAACATAGTATATTAATTTCTGGACATCTGAAGGACTTTTTTGCATGAACAGAAATAAGATTAAAAGGGGAAGGATTGCATCGTAAAGCAAAATGCTAAGTAATGGAAAGCAAATAGCTTGCCTAAAGGAGAAAGGGGAAGGATCTGCAGCTCTGTGCAGAGTATAAAATACTTGGCAGTAGTGAATGAGATATGATATTTCATCTGGATATAAATATTAACTTCTGGAAAGAGTTAAGGAACAAGAAGATGTCTCTCAAGGGCTCCTGACAATAATTTATTGAATTATGTGATATAGTATATGAGAAGAGATTGTTGTTGATAGTGGCTTTCAAATGCACCTCTTTGAAGACCTAAAGCCAATCCAATTGACTAGATGACCTAAGAGGCCACTTCTGTTATCATCACTGTGATTCTGCTCCATACACTGTATAATTCTTGACCTTCCAAAATACTTTGCACATTAGAATTGCTCTCCCATTGCTTATTCTGTTTATCATTTATTCCTAGTCTTTCTTCACCAGGCACATCGGCTGTTAATCAGGTTCCTTGCAGCTAGTCAGTTCCCAGGTCCGTGTGTTCAGCTACGTAACACTTCCTAAGAAGTGATCAAACTATTGATGCATGATTTGCATCAAGTTAAGCTGATAAAGCACTTCACGTTTACTTAAGGGAAGAAATTCAAGACGAGCTTATACTAAAAAGTCAGTTCGAAGCCCAGACTCTTCCCTCCTTTCTCTGAAGTTCATTGGTTCTTGAATTTGGGTAGTTTTGATTTAGGTACAATATAGGCATGAAATTGTCTCAGTCAATTAGAAGTCATTATTACTATCAGCTCCGAAAGAAGAAAATGTGCCTGGTTTTCCCACTCAGGTGCTCCCTTGGCTTTGCCCGGGGATCCATTTCAGCAGAGACCTGGTGGAGTTCAGTCAGGCTCTGCCGTGCTTTGGGTTTCCTCGGGAGTGCAGAAGGGCCCAGCTCCCTTTTTCCTTCATGTTGCTGAGAACAGGTGGCCTCCTCTGGGGTCACCAAGTATATTTTGGGCTGAAACTTGAGCGGGCTGGAGCCAGATTGGCTGCGTGAGCCACATGCGTAATTAGGAACCGATAGAGCAGCCTCGCTCTCGCCCGGCGCTGCTCTGGAGGGAAGACTGGAGAGGCTTGGCTCCTAAGGATATTTACTGCATGTTGCTGGTAAGAACGTTTTAATCACATTTGACTTTGTTTCCTTAGAACAAAACTCGAACTGTTTCCTTATTCTGTAGGTTTTGGGGAGTAGTTGTTGTGCCTTGCCCACGGAAGCCAGGGTTTCTGTCTGGATGACTAGTTGCAAATTGCAGTAAGAGGAAAGGACGTGGAACCATGTTTCGGGGGCATAGTTGAAGGTTATAATAGTGGGAATTTTTTATGGATTTTATCTTTATAGGCAATCCTTACTTACTGGGTTTATTCATCAACTTTGCGCTACTTTTCCACGTGACATGCCGTTTATCAACTGAGTTATTCTTAATTTATTTTAATAGTTAACATTCTGGTTTGGCAAATTGATTTTTTTTTTGGGGGGTGTGTAATTTTTCTCAGCACATTGGAACTAAAAAGGCACAGTATTCCATGCGCCTATATTTAACCCGCATTACTAGACTCCACTTGCCTCAGAAGGAGCTGTGGCTTAGCCAGCTAAACAAAACCACCCCGTCATTTGGTAGTATTGGCTTACACGGCAAATATCTTTGGATTCAGAACAGCTGTTCCCAAGCCTCATCCCCTACCAACATTAGAAGCGGGGCTGTAGTCCCTGGCGGAAAATTGTAGCTTTGCCTCATAGCGAAATCATTGCGTTAATTAATTCGTTTGAAGGTTTTGACAGTAATCTGTACTTTGTAATTCAGCCAACTGTATGGATTTTCATATTTTCCAGATCTGAAGAAACAGAGAGAAAAAAACCCTCCCAAACTCCCAGAGCATCTATATAGGCTAATGCTGGGAAGACAGATATTGCCTCATTAACCTAAGGTCACTTGCAAAAAAAAATATTTACAATATATTTTCTACATTATGCTTTTACTTATGAATGAAATTTAGTAGAATATGCAGATACTGCTCCTGTTCAAACAGGAGCTTGAATAATGTAATAAAATAGTATAATCACAGAGAAAAAAATGTTCAAATAATTTTGTTGTAATGAAAGAAAAAAATCAAATCAGCTTTCAGGAAGTCTCTTCCTCCAGTTTATTTTTCTATTTTACATTCACTGAACTCCGATACTGGTGTCACAACTACCAGTGTTTGTCCAAAATTGTCATTTATACCAGCATGTTTGAATCCAATGCTTTCCTGTAACAGTCAAAATAATGCCAGATCCCAACTTCAGTTCTCTCTGTTTTTCAAGTTCTGTCACTGATTAGCCAACAACACCTGACTAGTAACTAACCATGACCCCAGGTGCTTTATGAATTCGACTAGTAGCTTTACATAGTACTTTCAGTCTTGGGCTAATACTGTATATTTACCCTTTCTTTTGTGATGCGGCCAGTGAGTAGGTGAGAGACAGAAGAGTACCCTCGAAATGGAGGAAGAAGAATATGAGGAAGTTGTGGAGGTAAGAAGAAAATCTGAAAGTAGAAATACTCATTTCTCACTTTGTGAATGAATATATTAGTCACTTTAATGAGATGTTGCTCATAAGCATGAATGTTTGCTTGCTGTTTGCTCTCTGAAGGTTAGTATGATTAGATATCTATTAAATGGTTTGATCACTAAAAAAATCACCACCAGCACCAACAAACTTGCTCTCAGTGGAGCAAATTCTCCTTGGTTCCTGTCATAGTTTCTCTGTTTAAATAAGGATTGTAACCATCCCACACCCCCATCGCGAGCTTTTCTGATTACTCCTCTGCGTAATTATAGATGCAGTGGGCCATCTCTTTTCCCTCCTGGCTTGCCTTCTGTCATCCAATCCATGCTAGAGAGGATGACTTTGGAAGCCACTTTCTAGCCGTGTTTCTGTGCCAACTGCACTACAGGAACGCAGCAGTTTTGTGCCACCAAGATACCATTAACCAGTTTATCCTTAGAAGTTGCAGAGGTGGAGCTAGATTTAAACCTGGAGTTGCGTCAGGGATTAATTTGTGGCTAGGTCATTTAAAATCACAGTTTTATGCCTAATTATTTAGTCTCAATTTGATTAAAAGAATCCCCAGGAATTGGGGAATCTACAGTTTACTATTAAGAGTGAGTGCCATTGGAATAATGACTTTGCTACTGAAATGATATACAAGGATAACAAACGATCTGGTGTTACCTGTTCCATTATTACTACTATTCCAGAATGAAATTATCTGTTATGAAATACATAAATTATTATAACAAGTTGCTCGGTGTCTGAGGAATAGAAGAAGATGTAGACATCCCACAACCCTTTATATCCACATTATATTTAATGGACTGTTGGTTTCAGACAGTGTTAGAGCATTGAGCCCTGTATGCTGACTTGACTTCATTCACTGTTTGAAATTTATAAATTTTAATGGTTTGCCTGCTGAATTAGTTAAATGTGTTTTGGAAAATAAGTGTTACTGTTCATAAAATTCATTTTAAAAAGATTGTGCCACCTACTTACAAAGACATCAGCCCTTCATTCAGTTTCCTAGGACCACATGACTTGTAGCTGCCTTTATGTTTCCTGAACATTATGCGCTCTCTGTCACAAAATGTATATTTCATTGCTGTCAATGTTTATTTGTTGCTGCTGTAATTACTGTAAGCTGGGCTTTTTGTCTTCACAGTTGTGTTTCCTCCTTTGTTTTTAATTTTCAAAGACCGCCTTCTTGCAACCACATCCCTTGGACAGACTGAGATGATGCGCGAGATATTTTAGTGAGATGTTAACTAAAACAGCAACAATAGCATCCGGTACAATTTTAAGGCAGCTTAAGCCCTTCCAGTGTTTTCTATAACTAGAATTCCACTTCTATATGAACCACCTATTCTAAACCTGTAAGAGTTCTATCAGAAATTCATCTCCTGAAAGATTATGAAATTATTGCTGAATAACAAGCGCCTGGGAAAACGTTGAGGCTTTGATGATATGATTTTTTATTTCTCTGAGGTTATGAGCCTGCACTGGGCATGATCTCAGAGGGTTTTCCAGCCTCAACAATTCCGTGATTCTGTGACATTGTAAACATTTGTGATATGCAAAAAAAGCCCTGCAGTCAATGACATAAACTTTCGCTGCTGAGTTACTTGGGGCTGGGTCAAGCACGGTGTAGTGAGCAGAATTTGTTGTAAACCAACGCAGTACGTGACAGCTTAGAAAGTAGGGGCTAGTTACATGAACCTAACCTTGAGGAGCAACTCTGGGAAAAGGGCTTGAATTTTAGTCAGAATTTGTATAAGGCTTGATTCAAAGGGCTTTTGGAGGAGCAACTCTGGGAAAAGGGCTTAAATTTTAGTCAGAATTTGTGTAAGGCTTGATTCAAAGGGCTTTTTGTTCCCACTTCAGCGTGTGACTGCGAGCAAATCGCCGCTGAGATTTTTTTTTTAATTTTATTTATTTTTCTAAGATAAACCCCTGCATTTTACGTCTTCCTCCTTCCCGCAAGCTGCTGTCGAGTTAAACACCTTTCTAACATCTTTCAGCGCCTTTTTTCTTTCCCTTCGCTGACGGGCGGGGGAGCTGAGGGCTTCCCTGAGGGCGCCGCCATTCGCTGCCGCGCGCGTGGCGGGC
>NW_009737342.1:34544-42501 GCF_000703405.1 Apaloderma vittatum
GGACGGCGCCCTCGTGCGGCCGCCATTTGCGGGGGGTGTCCTTCCTTGGAGACTCTCCTTCTCTGGAGACTTTCAAAACCCGCCTGGGTGCAAGCCTGTGTAGCGTGCTCTACCAACCCTTCTGTAGCGGGAAGATTGGGCTAGTGGGTCTCTAGAGAGGTCTCTTCCAACTCTGACCATTCCATGTCTTCGAGCGGCACCTCTGAGGGGACCCCGGTGGGTGGCGGGCATGGCGGCGGCGAGGGAAGGAAGCACATAGGGTGCTGCAGGCAAGGACACAGCCCGTTTTGCTTCTCCAGTGGTAGACGTCAAGTCAACTGGTTGTGTTGCAGGTTGTTGAAGGAAGAGGTCAAAGTTGAAAAGGTGGGCAGCACCTTCATGAAAAACAAAGGCAGAGTCACGCATGTCAGGGAAGAATTGCTGGCTGGACACCCTTGTTAAATGGTTGACAGAGGGTGGCTGTCGGGTCAGAGAAGGCAGGCAGCTCATGGCTTCCAGCAAGAGGAGGAAGGTTTGTGCTCCACCTGTGGGGCCTGCTACTTCGGAGTAAATGTAGCACCCTGGGAACTCATTTAGGCAGCTGGAGAAAGCCTCACAGGCACAGCCCTTGTGCTGATGGGTGGCTTTAACCACCCCAGTGTCTGCTGGATGGGCATAAGCCACCTGGGAGATTTCTGGAATGTATGGAAGATAAATTGACTGATGAACTGTCTGGACATGATACTCACAAACAAGAAAACTGGGGAAGATGCCAGGTCAAGGGCAGCCGTGGCTGCAGTGACCACAGGACTGTGGAGATGGAGATTCAAAGAGGAGCAAGTAAAATAAACAGAATTACAATCCCAGATTTCAGAAGAGCAGATTGTGACCTCTTCAGGGACATGCTTGGGAAGAACCCACGAGAAAGAGCCCTGCAGGGCAAAGAGGGTCAGGGGAGCCGGGGGATCCTCAAGAACAATTTCCTCAGAGCGCAAGAATGGTTCAGTCCAACATGCAGAAGTCAAACACAGCAGAAGTCGCATATGGATGAAAAGGGAGATCCTGACTGAGCTCAAGCACGAAAATGTAGTACACAAGAGGTGTGGAAACAGGAGCAGATCGCTTGGAAGGAACAGAAAGATGTAAGACATCATAAACTCCGTTCCTGTGTGCTTGGACAAAGGGCAGCTAAAGTTGAAGCCGGCATGAGAAGTGAAGAGCAGCAATCAGCAGGAAAGGAAAGCTAAGAGGGTGTGGGACCGTAGTTCAGTGGGAAGGGAAAATAGTGACAAGAAAAAAATACTTTGAATACCTTGGTATTTTGTCTATTTGCCTCTGTTTTCATAATTCTTCTCCTATGGTGTTCCGCATTAGTGGACTTCCTAGCAGAAGGTGAACTAGCAGCCACAGCAGAAGAAGGCAGGTTTAAGTATAACTAAATCCACTGGGATGTACGTAGTTCTGTGAGACCAGTGAGGATGGATCCAGGGGCACTGAGGGAACAGGCTGATGACATTTTGTGAGGCTCCTATGAGTTTTGAAAGCTCGTAGTGATGCAAGGTTGTTCCTGGCAACTGGAAAAACACACACGTCATACTCATTTTCAAGAAAAGCAAGAAAGGAGATCCAGGGAACTACAGGCCGGTCAACTTCAGTTCTTCGGAAGGCTATGGAATCCTTTTGGAAGCTATTTCTAGATGCATGAAGGTCATGGGGAGCAATGAATATTAATTTATTAAGGGAAAAACATGGCTGACCAAACTCATTGCTTATTATAATGAGTTTGCTGCTATGGACAAGGAGAGACCAGTGAATGTTACATCTCTTGACTGCTTTAGGAAGACCTCTGAAACAGTCTCCCATAGTCTTCTTACCACCAAATTTATGACATGTGAGATGGATAAGTGGACAATAAAGTGGACAGAAAACTGGCTGAGTTGCTGAGCTCAGAATTGTCAGTAGTACCAAGTCTAGCTGGCAGTATTTAGTGGTGTCTGTCAAGGGTCTGTGGGTTGGAACATCTCTGAGGGCAGCTTTAGAGAGAGAAACCTGCTACAGTCCTCTCAGTGTGTTCTCAAAGACTTGGAAGATCCTGGTTTTTTAATGCTAATTCTATTCTCTAGTGTGGTTATCATTGTCTTCCCCCTTGTGGGTAAATTATTCAGGAGGATGATTAACCGAGGAATGTATGGGAAAAAAAAATCCAATCATTAATGCAGAAAAGGAGCAGATGTTCAGAATTACCAAGGATGCAAATGTGACTGCATAGGCCCCTATGAGCTACAATCCTGTTCCTCCAGAAGTGTGTTTATAAAACAGCTTAACAGAAGCTTCAGTTTGCTATTCTGTATGATCGGGCTTACCAGTGATTCATTGTTTTTTTTTCTGTTTTATATAGTACTACATTGAAGAGACAGTTATTGAGGAGGGTGAACCACATGAGGTAAAGGTCCCTGTGATGTTGCATGTGGTGTGTATATGCATGTAATCAATGCATTGTATTCTGAGGACTAATTTTCCTTACTAAACACACAAATACCAGTGAACAGTTTCTTCTTCATCCTTTTATTTTCTCTTCCACACCCTGTTGTTGGATGATCTAGAGGACTCCTTGCTTGTTATAAGTATCCTACCCACCACACTTGGTTTTCATTAGGATATGTTGAGGATGTATCCATCAAAAATAGACTATGCTAACTTCTGTCCTGCCCTCTGTCTGGGTGATAGTCTTCTCTTTGCTCCTGCCCAGCAGCTGAACGGGAGCTGACGAAATTATGCAACAGGTTACATTAGTAATAAGAAACACAGGCAGGAAGATTTCTTAGGTGACATATTGACAGAAATCCAATTACGAGTGCAGAATTCTGTTATTAGTGTTAAAGGTGACCAGAATTATTGAGGATAACAGGACTGTGACTAGATACGTGCATAGGAACACCAGGCACGTACGTACATTATACTTGACCTTGTTATGAAGGGAAATATAAAAAGATTGTGCTTGAAGCTAGTTTGCACCTATCAGTTCCCTGTGTCATCGCGCTGAAAAGTGGTGTTTTGCAGATTCTTTTCATGTCACTGGTAACAAATATTTGAGTCACCAAGGAGTTATTACCATAATAGGAAATTCTATTTATGATACGGCTGTAACACAAATCTCTGCTGTGTCCATATGAAATATTCTTTATGGCTTATGTAGAAACAAGCATTTCACTTTGTGGGAGTGTTTCCTTCCAAACAAAGAATCTGTTCCTGAAGTCTGCCTGTATTTTTAATTGAATAAAAATACAATCTGATGAGTATTTTTAAAGCAACCAATCTAGGACTACACTTCTGAAGGAAGACTGACTTCTTATTAAGATTAATTCAATCTCTCTGTTCCCTAGGTGTTTTAAAATCTGTATCCAGACTGAGTTTGAAGGGAAGAATAGCGTGTCATATTATTTTTGTGTCTGATTTGCATCAGGTTGCAGAAACAGTATTGTGGAATGAAGATACAGAAATCAGCCAGCCAGTTAATTCCCTGTGGGTTTTGGGTAATCCCAGGAGGAAAAGTGTCACTGATGTTCCGTGTTGCAGATGGATAAGAACTGAGCAACCTTTGACTAGATAAGGGGGATGAAAAATGCTTATCATAAAAGTATGATTTACAGTTATAAAGTAAGTAATTATTTTTTTTAATTACTATTTTTTCCCAGGTGATCACTGAGATCACTGAGACTGTTAGCACAGACTACACAGGTCCTAAAACTACCACCTACACAGAGCAGGAAAAACCTGCCACTGAGGATGCAGCACCTCCGATCCGAAAGAAGACAATACGAACAAAAGTGGACACTTCTAAGTTTTTGACGCCTTATCTGCAACACAGTAATAAAATGAAGGACCTATTCAGTGAGGTAAATTGTCCCACGTCTTTTATTTCTTGAGGAACACCAACTTCAGAATCATTTGCTAGATAGTACTGCAAACCTTCACGCTACTGTTTTGTCTCCTGTACTTCGTTAATATTATTTGCCTGAAGTGAGAACTTTCCATCTTTGAAAAATGGAAACCAACTGCTCTGAGCAGATCCAGACTGTGTCATACCTCTTTTCCTGAATTTTAATGCATATTACATACCAGCATTCACTGTTGAAGGGTTATGTGAGATCACAGGTCCAGGACTGCTGCCCTCCCCAACATATTTTCCTTATCTTTGATATTGATAAATTTACAGTTATTTGTTTCGGTGGCCAATCTCCTAAGGAGAATATAATTAATTAGAGGGGATCTAAACCAGGCTAAACGTAGAAATGGATTTTTTCTACTGTGTCGATAGAAGAAAGCCGGTTGATTAAAATAAGCATAACTCTGCAAATGTATTTGAGTAATGCCAGTTTCTATTATTCAATAATCTGCCCCAAATTCCTGTATTAAACAGATAAATAAATCAATAATTGCTACATACATTTTCTTCCAGAGTTTTAGGATATATCTTAATTATGTTTGTCATTATTTTCTTTCAGAACAAGTACAAAGAAAAATACAGAAAAGAGAAAGGAAAGCCATATGCTTCCACAATTGACACCCCAGAAATTCGGAGAATCAAGAAAGTGCAAGACCAGCTCAGTGAGGTAGGTATCAATTGAAAAAAATATCTACTGAGCAGTTAAGAGGCAAACTGAGTTATAATTTTAAATGTTAGGTGGTATTTTTTTATGATATTGTGACAAGGCAAACTGAAAGTGCAGCAGGAGCTTTTATCGGGTTACAAGAGTGAGGAATACAGAGTATATGACAATCAGAGTTCTGTGCTGCAGGTTGGAATTTAAGCCTTTCAGGAGGGGAGATATGATGGTTCCTTTCTAGCTGAATAAAAGCTCTGCTTCATTGTGTCTAAATATGTTTGAAAATTTCTTCATGGGAGAAGATTCCACACGCTATGTCCTGCAGGCAGCATGAAGGATGGGCCTGATTAATTTTTTTTCTGAGGTTAGGTCGTGCACTGGGTAAATAGCTCTAGAATTCTGGGGTTTAAAATATGTTTAAACATTTTTGTTTTCATAAAGCAACTCAAAGTCTGTTTCCTAAAGAGATACTGGAAAAAGTGATGCTTGGATTCTCCAAGTGTTGCAAAATGAACATCTTTACATCTTGTAATTTGTGATGGGATTTTCCAAGATATGTTGTCCCCACTGCATGCATCCCACTCCTGCCTCTGAAAACTAGCTCGAGTGCAATTGCATTGTTGATGCTTCTAGCTCTGGAAGCGATCTCATCCATCTCTCTTTCTTTTAAACACCTCTAGCCTGTCTTTCACCAACACACCTTGCCGTCTGGCAAACTGAAATCCACCTCAAAAGGCTTCGTAGTTCTTTGTCCAGTAAAACATGAGGGTTGAGTCTCTGGGAATGGGGTCCCCTAGGAGAGGGTGGTCACTTAACCTAACGGACCTGAATCATAGAACAGTTTGGGCTGGAAGAGACCTTCAAGATCATTGAGTCCAACCTTTTCCTAGCCCTATCAACACCATTAACCAATGTCCTTCAAGGCAACATTTACTCTTCTCTTAAACACCTCCAGGGACGGTGACTTAACCACCTCCCTGGGAAGGCTGTTCCAATGCCTGACAACTCTCTCAGTAAAAAAATTCTTCCTAATTTCTTACAGTAAGGGAAATTTTCAGCAGGAAACATTTTATATGCCCCTAAGAAGCGGGGCTGAATGAGCCACTGACTTAGGTGATATTGAGGAGTGCAATGCAGCGATCCATGTGCTAATGCTGACTGAGCCTGCCATCGAGCCGGGAGCAGTATAACCACGTTAGGATTGGTTTGTGTCCAAGCTGCTGGTTTGCTGTGGTCCCGTGGCTTGGTTGGTTTGGGCGCTACAGCTGGTGTTTATGTGGTGATGGTCGGTGAGATTGAGATAGATCCCCACGCCATGCGGTGTATCTCCTGATACAGGGTGGAAGTGCTCTTACAGAGAACTCTGTCATTACAGAAGGGCACTAATTTTAACTTGGCATGTGCACCTCAAAACAGTCTCAAAGCTGCATTTCTTTCTCTGTTCATACACAAAATCAATTTTTTCCATAGGCTTTGTTTCTAAGAAGTGACTATTGAGTTCAGCTTTTGGGTGTTTCCAGTATTAAGTGTCAGAAATTATTTAAAAAAGAAAAAGAGTCAGTTTTTTTTGTAAGAATAAATGTATTTGGTTGTGCATTGATCTAGGTTAAATACCGCATGGCTGGTGAAGCTGCCAGAACTATTTGCCATGTTGATGAAAAGGCCAAGGATATAGAACATGCAAAGAAGGTGTCACAGCAAGTGAGCAAGGTGAGCAAGTTCTACTTTCCTGGAAGCATTGTGAACATTGGTGGATCACGAGGTTACTGATAGTGCCCTGAGCTCAAAACTTTATTCCTAAAACAATGTTTATAGAACAGCTTAGAAGCACAGAGAGAGATAACAGAAAAACTAATAAGGCAAGTATAAATATCATCTTGAATGTTTCCACTTCATGTCTTCAAATATCACCGGTATGAGACTTTCATTTTGAACAAAATCTTTAGAACAGATTTATTCACGAAATACTTTTCTAATGAGAAAGTAACCAACATTCTGTTTTTTTCTTTCCAGGTATTATATAAACAGAACTGGGAGGAGAATAAGGACAAGTACTTGCTTCCTCCTGATGCTCCAGAGCTTGTGAATGCAATAAAAAACACGGCAATGTTCAGTAAAGTAAGGAAAAAAAAAATCACAGATCTAGGCTGCTGAAGTGCAAGAAGCATTCCAAGTCAGAGATTAGTTCATAATGAGTGTTCTGGCATATTTCTGTTTTTTAGAAACTCTATACCGAAGAGTGGGAAGGAGACAAATCATTATTCTATCCCTACAACGACAGTCCGGAGCTCAGAAGGGTGGCACAGGCTCAAAAGTCTCTGAGTGATGTAAGTATCAAAGCCTGAATGACAGTTGGGTCAATGGTAGAGTGTAACTTGGTAGGCTTTGTGGTGAGCTTTGACTGGAAATAAAAACTTTGTCGTTGAACAGAAAATAAGAATGCATAGGTGTGCCCTGGTACTTAGCTCTGACAGTAGTGCTATTTCAGTAGAAAAGTATATACTTCATATTAGACTTTAAATCTGTTGGCGCTATAATGCCAGTTTCTGAGTGAATTAAATGATTAATTCTGATGTAATTAGTAAAATGACCTTGAGTATCTCTCCAGATGCATGGAGAAACCCCTGGGGTTGGCTAAAAGCCCAGTTTGCTGTTGTGGGTCTGCAAATCTTTCTTTCTAAAACAGTGTTAAGAAAAGTCAGGAATTCCTGGGACTGTGTGGTTTACTGATACTTAAGATACAAAGAACTCTTCAGCCGAAGGTTTCAGATCTCATTTAAAGATTTCAGGGAATTTTGCAGATGTCTGGAAGTTCACTAGTCCATGTTCGTCAGGAGCAACAGAGCAATGTACCTGAAAACTTTCCCAGGGAACTGATTCTTTTCACTTATCAAGAGACTTCTTATTAGTCCTCCAGAACATGTAGATGAACAGAGCTTATGCTGTATTAGCTGTGGACAGAACCACTTTCATTAGAGGTGGTGTTAGCAGAGTTACAAGTAAATGTTCTGATGCTTCAGCTGGTAGTTACTGTAAATGTTTACTTCTTTCTTATTTTCAGATTGTCTACAAAAAAGGGCATGATGAACGAAAATCTAAATATACTCCTCTGCCAGATCCACCTGATGTGGAACAAGCCAAGAAAGTGACAAGGCAGCTGAGTGACGTGAGTAGAAGTCAGTGCTGTAGAAACCTTGCTTTTGGAGTTAGAAAGACCAAGAGGTGCCTAAAGAAAGGGAAAGCAAAAGAGCTCATATGAAGATCCCTTTGATTTTCAGTGGTGGAAGTCAGTTCCTTTCTTCCTCAAGTGTCTCAGAGAAAACCCCGTCCAGCCTCAGTTGAAAGGCAAAACTTTATTCTTGGAAGAATAC
>NW_009737342.1:42532-46405 GCF_000703405.1 Apaloderma vittatum
TGGAAGAAACTGGAACAAACAGAATAGGATTTTAACTCAGTACAAAATTGCGCTGTTATGAAGACACGTATGATTCTGTTCACATGTGTTGAAAATCACCCACTGGTTAAGTTTATGTAGCTATGGTATTCACTTATGGTTGCAAAACTACTAAGGAGGTATTACAGTGAACCAATTCAGAAGACAAAAGGAGGTAGTATTTTGTGTAGAGAAAATTTCTTTCATCTTATTTTCTGTAGCTTAAAAGCTAAGTTGTTATCAAGAAAATTTTTAAACACATGAAAACCAAGACCGGTATCATAAGTCTTTGAAATTAATAAAATAGTAAACGGTATCGGTATCTCCAAAACAAAACATAGAATATTTTAAGGTTGGTTTTTGGCATATATGTTCTTTATCAATAAGGTAACAATTAAAAAGGCATTGGAGAAGTTGTATTTTTTGTGATAAGCATTGCAACCGTGGCTGAAAATGCATTTGTAACACTGAGTCGAAACTTGGGAAGATATTTTGTTATTAGACAGACAGGAACTGTCTGTTTAAACAGTTGGTCCTTGATTTCTGTGTGCTTGAATATAGCCTAATAGGAATCACATATCCCAGGCAATTCACATATTAAAACGTTTGCCTATAACAAATTTCAGCAGCGATAACCATAAATTCTGGCTTAACCAATGGGCAACACTATGCCCCAGTATTATGTGAGCAGCGAGAAAATAGAACTAAAGGAACATATTAGTTATGTCTCACAGAGAGATTTTTCTTATTAACAACTGTCTTCTGGAGGAGATGACTTATTTCACCTATTTATCCTTTTTTTGTGGTCAGGAAAGGTACTGAGAGAAGTAACCAAATACTGAAGCCATTAGGCCAAATCACATTTAAGGTGATTTTGACAATAACTGATGAAGTGGTTACAAGGCAGATGTAATATGTGAAGCAGCTTTGAAAAGAAGACTTTTAAAAACAAATCTGTCTAGTGAAATTTGAGCTGTATCTTGGGGATTAAATTTTAATTTTTGATTTCATTACAGATTATTTACCACAAGGACTATAAAAACAATATCAAAGGCAAATGGAGTCAAACTCCATGCTACGATGTTGCAATTGCAAAAATGAATGCAGAAAATCTAAGTATGGTAAGTGAATTCTTCAGGTAATCTTGAAATGAACAGCTTTATCCTCCCTTTATGTTAATGTGGAAAATACTGATTAATTTTGCCTGTTCTGTTTGTGGTACTTCTCTTTTCCTGAACAAGCCGCTTCGTGTATGTCTGATTTGCAATGTAAGACCCTTTGATATGCTGCTATCTGTTTGTTCGTAACAGAGAAAATACCAGGAAGATTTTGAAAGCATAAAAGACCAAATCTACTTTATGCAGACTGAAACTCCAGAATATGAAGCTAATAAGCGAGTATCAAATAATGTCAGCAAGGTATGTTATTTGTGTTTCCATTTATTTAGCTTGAGTACGGTGTTGAAGTCAAGAGAGTTTGTGCTGGAACTGTTGAGCGCCAAAAATATTTTCTTATCTGCATACGATGCATTCCTGTGTGCTTTCCACTGGGAACCCAATAACAACTCCTGGCCATGCTTTGGGTCTTCCACAGTAGTACCCAGGAAGGAGAATTTTCTTTCAGTGAAGCAGAATTTGGTTCTTGGTTTGTTCTGATGATATCACATGCCTGATTTTTAGTTGAAATAAATGAATTTTGTTAAAAAAGACCAACTTAAGCTGGCTGATTTTAACTCAGTATTTTCATCTTTATTCATCCTGGCTCAGTGTATCTCGGAGACATTGTCCTGGCCCATCTTTTGTTCAAAGTCCAGAATTTATTTTGCTTCTGTCTTCTGCAATAGTATATGCATCAGCAGAGGCAATTTTATGTCATTAATTATAAGAACACGACTATTCTGAGATGTTAACTGATACTTGGAAAAATTACAATGTTTGGAGAGGGACTTGGAGGTGGGGACATCTACTAAACAGGTCTCGCTTATCTTGTGACCCTGCCTCCCATCTCAGCATCCATGCAGGCCTGCGGTCCAACTGCCTTTCATGGTCCTTTGCCATCATGAATCATAAGTTAAAAAACAGGTGAAATTTTCCTGAAAAGTTAAGGATGATGTAAGTTAGTGAGCATTTGACTTTTAATACTAATTTTTAAAACCTCACCTTTTTTTTTTTCTTTTTTATTAAGATAAAATACAGAGCAGACTATGAAAAGAACAAAGCTATTGCAGATTATAATGTGCTTCCCGCTACAGAGAACCCATTGCTGAGGCAATTAAAAGCGGCAGGAAATGTGCTGAGTGATGTAAGTATTATCACCGTGCAGCTGGAACATTTTCAGTCAGGTACAATGAACCAAACTCATAATTTCTTCACAGGGCTTCTCCTTTGGATCTTTCAGTATTTTTAGTTTTATAGGCCAGTATTTGTCATGAAATACCACCAACCAGAACGGCATAGCTAAGGAGTCATTTCTTCACAGCAGAGTGTAACAATAGCTGCGGCATGTGATGAGGACAGCTAATTATTGTATAGTTCGTTTAGGGCCCTGTGGAAAATGGGTCACAAGATGACAGTTCTTGCCTTGCTGTTCTAACTTCAGCTGATGTCAGTAATGAAACAATAAGTGGTAGTTTTACATATCCATATACTTTTTTTTTTGGTTGCTCACTCTAATGGCTTACTCAGGTTCTTTCTTCTTGCTGTTTTCATCTGGCAAGAGATTGCATGTTTCTCGGTGTCACAAGTTCAAAAATCATTAGTCAGACCTTTCTGTCTTCCCTTCCAAACCTAACAGTCAGTAAAAGAAGATTTGTTTCAAAAGTCATTGAGACAAATAATGCCATCTGTTTTCAGTCTTCTGGGAAAGCTTTTCTTTGCAAACACTTCACAGTTTTAGGCTTGTAATTTTTGATGTGTTGTGAGTTGCAATGAAATCTACTGCATTATCTGACATTCTTTTCTTCTGCAGAAATTATACAAAGAAGCTTATGAACAATCAAAAGGATCCAGCATGAATTACTGTGACACACCGAAGTTCCAGGTTGACACTGCTCTGAAGAAATTCAGTGATGTATGTACTTGATTTATGTTATGTCATTCAGTACTGACACTCTTGATTTCTTTTGTTTATCAACCTGTCATTGTTTTTCCAGGTAAATTATAAAGATGCATATCAAAAGAATATTTTAGGACACTATCTGGGCAGCTTTGAGGACCCACATCAGATACACTGCATGAAAGTTGAAGCTATGAAGAGTGACGTAAGTGTGGCAGTCATTCTGTTTTCACTGACCTACTTTCATGTAAGAAAGCGCAGATACGGTTTCTTACTGAACACTGATTTCATTCCTAGAAAAATTACAAAGCCGATTATGAGGAGGAGAAGACGAAATGCTACTTCCCTCAGACCATAACTCAGGAGTATGAAGCAATTAAGAAGTTAGAGCAGTGTAAAGATGTAAGTACAGGACAGGAGTGGTTCTCAGGCAGCCAACTACATGCAGAGTATCTGCTTCTGCGGCATGGAGAAATTTGCAGAATAATTCTTGTTAACTTCTGTGATTGTAGATTTAGCCTTATTAGCATATGCGACTTTTAAAAACCTTCTTCACCCGTATTTTAGAGCCTTTTGTGACATCTAGTGATCAAGACAGATATAGCATGATCCTTTCCTTTAACAAGCGAAAACAAAATTAGAGGAATAGTACCGAAATGAAGAATGAACCTCAGGCATTTATTTGCTTAAAACCTATTTTTATATGAATACTTTAGTTACTGTATTAATATTAATTTTATTTTCTTTATGAATACTTGGAAAATCCTTTAAATATATATTTGTATATAGTATACTCAAATG
>NW_009737343.1:0-1238 GCF_000703405.1 Apaloderma vittatum
CTCAAAAATATCATTATTTCTCTCCAAATCCCTCTTTTTTCCTCAAAAATCTCTTTATTTCCCACAAAATCCCCTTTTTTCCCTCAAAAAACTTTTTTTTCTTCCAAATTCTTGGTTTTTTCCCTTCAAAAATCTCTTTATTTCCCCCAAAATCCCCTTTTTCCCTCAAAAATCTCATTATTTCCCCCAAAATCCCCTTTTTTTTCCCCCAGAAATCTCATTATTTCCCCCAGAACCCCCTTTTTCCCTCAAAAATCTCTTTATTTCCCCCCAAATCCCCTTTTTTCCCCTCAAAAATCTCTTTATTTCCCCCCAAAATTTCCTTTTCCCTCAAAAATCTCATTATTTCCCCCAAAATCTCCCTTTTTCCCTTAAAAATCTCATTATTTCTACCCATAATCCACTTTTTTCCCTCAATAATCTGATTATTTCCCCTCAAAATCTCATTTTTTCCCTCAAAAATCTCATTATTTCCCCCAAAATCCCCTTTTTTTTCCCCCAGAAATCTCATTATTTCCCCCAGAACCCCCTTTTTCCCTCAAAAATCTCTTTATTTCCCCCCAAATCCCCTTTTTTCCCCTCAAAAATCTCTTTATTTCCCCCCAAAATTTCCTTTTCCCTCAAAAATCTCATTATTTCCCCCAAAATCTCCCTTTTTCCCTTAAAAATCTCATTATTTCTACCCATAATCCACTTTTTTCCCTCAATAATCTGATTATTTCCCCTCAAAATCTCATTTTTTCCCTCAAAAATCTCATTATTTCCCTCAAAATCCCCTTTTTCCCTCAAAAATATCATTAATTCTCCAAAAATACTCTTTTTTTCCCTGAAAAATCTCATTATTTCCCACAAAATCCCTTTTTTCCCCCAAAACTCTCATTATTTCTCCTCAAAATTCCCTTTTTTCCCCTCAAAAATCTCTTTATTTCCCAAAAAATCCCCCTTTTTCCCTCAAAATCTCATGATTTTTCCCAAAATCATCTTTTTTCCCTCAAAAATCTGATTATTTCCCCCAAAATCCGCTTTTTTCCCTCAATAATCTCATTATTCCCCCAAAATCCCCTTTTTTCCCTCAAAAATCTCATTATTTCCCCCAAAATTCTTTTTTTTCTCAAAAATCTCATTATTTCCCACAAAATTCCCCTTTTTCCCTCAAAAACCTCTTTTTTCTCCCAAATTCCCATTTTTTCCCTCAAAAATCTCATTATTTCCCCCCAAAATCCCCTTTTATAACCCAA
>NW_009737344.1:0-6240 GCF_000703405.1 Apaloderma vittatum
TGTGCTTGGGATTGCCTTGACCCAGGTGCAGAGCAGCCTCAAACCCTACCCAGTGGCTCATCAGCATCAATCACCACCACCACCAAGATCTCTAGGGGACTGATTGCAATGATTTCGTGTTAACTGTTCTAGTTGAACGTGTCTTTGCTCACTGCAGAGGGGAGTTGGACTAAATGATCTTTAAAGGTCCCTTTCAACTCAAACCATTCTATGATTTTATCACCTCCTACCTATGAATGGAAAAGAAATGCAGTTAAGTCGATTCATGCAACTCTAAAATAGAACATTATATTGGGTTGAAGTGCCCTGTGGAGGTTGTTTATTATAAAGAAACTGAGCAGCTAGGATGGATTTTTAGCTGGCTGAAAGTAAGAGACGTCAAGATACAGCTATGGGTGTCCTGGATGAAGGACTAAATGCTTAAGAGCTCCAACAGATTTCTCCATTCATCCTGCGTTGGCCACTGGCCAGATGAACATTTCATCACACCTAATATGCCACACTCAGTACTTCTCCTGATGCTCAGAAACCTCTGGATTTGCAGGCTAGAGGTATTTACAGCCAGCTGCTACTCATTTGCTCCTGCAGCAACATTTGGGTTGAAATTGCTTTTCCCTACCTATGGTACCTGGGGCAAAAAATGTATTTGTAGAGGGAAACCATTGCCTCTCCAAGGTCTTGTTGGAATAGGCAAAGCAAGGAGGCCTCTTTTAATTGCTCCTTTTGAAAAATACTGCTCCTGAAAGAGCATTCAACCGAGCCAGAGCAACCACCAACGCTGCTGTGTGCAGTACGACTGTGGCCTCTTCTGGCCACTCTTGGTGAAAGTTTAGCTGCAATGATCTCAACTTTTTGAGCCAACAGATGTACCCTGCCATCATTTTTTGCCAAACAGCAAAAACCCTTAGCATTTAAACTGAAAAACATTATCAAGGTAACATCAGTGAAGGGTAGGACCCACTGCCAGAGATGTGGTTTCTATCTTTGTTCTCCACGGTATGGAAAAAACAGGTCTGCCTGTCTTTGTGATGGAGTTATCTTGGAGATCTTAGAATCACAGAATTGTTTTGGTTGGAAAAGGCCTTCAAGATCATTGAGTCCAACAGTTGCGACGCAACCCTTTGCTCACCGCTCCTTATGTACAGGCTGCAAACCCCAGGCAGACTCCACTGCCGTGCCATCGTGGCTCCTTGGGAAAAAAAAAGTTGGTCTCTACAGAGTGAGAGGAGAATCCCAGGACTGCTTCTAAACTGATGGCGCAGCTCATAGCCATCAAAAGCAGATAAACTGCTCTGAACCACTATTTTTATCTCCTTCCAGAAACACACTTTCTGACCATACAAAACCTCCAGACTAACAGAACTCTGCTGCCAGAACTGGAACTGTAGTTTTTTGTATTTATTTATTAACCTCCTCTTTCAAGTTCCCTTGAGATCTGTACATCTCAAAGTACCTTAGAGACACCACGCACGGAACTTCCCCGTCTCCTCAGAAAGCTGCTTTGCAGTTGAAGAAATGAAGGTCCATGTTGCTTAAGGGCTCAGAGTGATGTGCCTTGTGTGTGTGAAGTCCTTTTGGTGCGCAACAGGATGGCTACAACCCAGTAAGAATCATCCCCATGCTGATGCTCACTGAGTAACCTCCCAGTCCCAGCTTCCCCACTGGCGTCCACCCTTGAACCCACTCCAGGGACAAAAAGCACATTTTCCTGATGATTCTCCGAATCTGCACATTTGCATGCTACAAGTGAAGGAAGAATGAATTTCACACAGCGCACCGAACAGTTAACAGATGGCAAAAAATTACAATCATTTACCAAGTTGCGTTGGGCTTACGAAAACAACCTGGAATAGGGAGGCACTGAATCTTATTAGAAAAGGCATATTTTACATATTGCTTCTTCGCAATGCAAGCTGTTCCTCATGAAAGCATAAAACTCGCTACTATTTGCACCTCTTCTCCTCTGCTTTTTGTTTCTGCACACATGACAACGTGGGATACATATCTGATATATGACTTCTGTGTGCACTTGAGAGACCGACTGCAGCTTCAGATGTTAATGCACTTGGGTGACGCGAGATATCATCTGAATTTTATCTCTTTGCTATATTATTTCATCTCAACTGTGGAATGCAAATTGTAAAATACAAGGCAAGTTTTACAGCCTTCAATAAAATGCGAGTAAGAGATTGCCCATTGCAGACCATTTCCCGAAAGCGATACGTATCTTATGCGTTGACATCATGTGTACATTCAAACGCAGTGGTCTGGATGTAATTATTTTAATACCTTCCTAAAATAGAACACTTGAGGATTTTGGTCTTTACCTGAGCGTATGGATTTGTCTTGGCTACGAAGCCCAGGTTCATTACGGCACAGATTTAATTGCCACATCAGAGTTTGTATGTTGCTATTCTACATCTGATGTGCGAAAGTTCAGGGACGCCAATCAGGCGCGGTGCAGATGCCGCTCTGCAAAATGTTCTCAGACAGTCTCCATCTGTCAGATATGGTAATACTTGCGCTCCATCAATAATTCACCTCCTTAACTCCGTGTTTCCTGCATTTGAGTCAGAATTTTTAATGTCAGCCTCACCAGAGGATCTACCTTGGACAGACAGGGGTTGCCTGATCTGCATTCCCCATCCAGACTCAGCTTTTGTGCCCTGGAGCCAGTAGCCTTCTGCAGCTGAAGAATCACCTTTCAGTTTATTCCGGTTTTTTTTTTTAGTGGATTTAGCTGCAAATATCACAAGCTTCCCTCTTGGGGCATCATTTTCATCTCATGCAAGGATGAAAGTCAGAGGGTAATTATGACGATCCCACCTAAGTATGCAAAATCCAAGTCAGATGGGCCACACCTTTTCTGGGAAAGCTCACGGTGAAAAACACTGGGGTGACGCAATACCCAGAACAGGACGTGACTGCACGAGCTTGAAGAGAGAAGAAAGGGGAGCAGGGGCGAAAGAAGATGATGTGGAGCTGTTCCTCTACGAGTCAGAAACTGCTGAATGGCAAATTGTCCCCCATGCGAAACAGCTGGCTCCATGGAGCCTGCAAAAATTTGGTTAGATCCCAGATCTGGGAGATGGGCTCATCAGTGGGGCTCCTCTCTGTGTGGGGCTCCTTTGAGTACCTATCAGTGGTCCTTTGCTCTAGAGGAAGGCAGTTTCCATAAGAAATCAGCTGCAGGTGAGAATATTCCCTAGCAAAAGGGGAAATTACCATCCTAATCATCAAGTGAGAAAGGAAGGTTCCTGGGTGCCCCAGATAGCAAAGACCTTTTAATTAGCCTCAGCTATCAGCATCTGAAATGTAGAATAAATATTTATGAACTTTTTCGGCCAACTCAGATACAACCTCAGATACAACTCAGATGCAATCTGATGATACCATGTGATAGCTATGAGTTTTACAGATCCCACTGGCAGAGAATGACCCATCACATGCAATGATCTGTGCATCCTCAGGCACCAATATTCACCACGTGGACCGTAACTACTGGTGGCACAATGCAGCTGGTGGAAATCCTTCTTTAGGGACATCAAGAAGGACTTGTGGCTTGGCAACAGGACTCACTACTAGCCTTGACTTGGCCCAAAACTCCAAAATGGACCAAAAGTGAATGAATTAAGGATCTTGCTGGTTAGAAAATAATTACCTGTAGAGGGAAATGGAGGAATGTATCTCAATCTGTCTAAACACAGGTGTCTAGCACAACCATTTCAGATGGAGTTTGGGTCTCCTGTGACCCCTGTGTCAAACTTGCTCGCCCTGGCCATATACCTACAGTATCCAAGGGTCTTTCAAATGCCACTATAGTTAGGAAATGAATTACCTCCTTAACAAGTCCTTGGTGTATCTGGGAATAGAGCGTGCTCCAGGTAGGGTCAGAGAGCTACTCAAAACAGCTTTTAAGCAGTAGAAGCTGTTCATCCACTTCAGCACGCCTCTGCTTCTTGGGGATGGACTAACCCTGAGCAAAGGCCATGCTGAGCTGGCACCATGGAGGGTATAGCCAACATCAGGTCATAGAATCCTAGAATCCTAGAGTCACAGAATCACAGAATGCTTTGGGCTGGAAGGGACCTTCAAAAGCCATCTAGTGCAACCCTCCTGCAGTGAGCAGGGACATCTTTACCCAGATCAGGTTGCTCAGAGCCCCATCAAGCCTGACCTGGAGTGTCCCCAGGGATGGAGCCTCTACCACCTCTCTGGGCAACCTGTGCCAGGGTCTCACCATCCTCACTGTAAGGAACTTCTTCCTAGCGTCTAACCTCAATCTACCCTGCTCTAGGGGGTGGCCAACAGCACTTGCCCAGAGAGGAGCAGGTCAGTGATGTTTCTCTAGGTCACCCTCCCAGTTCCTGGGGACTGGCTCAGCCAGAGGGGATGCCTCTGAGACACCCTGAGAACTGCTCTCACCTCCAGAGGGACTGGGGCTCCTGGCTGGGGAGAGATTTACACACATGACTTCAAGGAGCTGCAACACTGGCTGGCTCTGCTGTACGGTTCCTGGGCTCCACTTGCCCTGGACCCTACTGTCAGGATACCTTGCTCTGCCCTGTTGGTCCTCTCAGTTGTGCTATTTCTGTCCTTTTCTCATTTTCCCTCTTCCCTTCTATAATTTTGCAGGAACTGGTCCTGAGCCATTGCTACTCCCTGCTCCTCTCTCCCCCCTCCTCAACCTTGAAAAGCACCGTTCCTAGAACTGGCCGCGTCCTCACTCTCATGTCCTAGCACCGGTATTTTACACCCTATGAGCCGTGCCCTGCCGGCTCATACACCTTCCAAGTGAGACCCTTCCGATTCCATTGCAGCAGCAGGTTGAAACGCGCCGCTCCCTGGCTCAATCTAATTACGGGAGAGACCTCTGCGCAAGATACGACTTTAGCGCGTGGCAAAGTGATGAGCCATGACTCTTGAAAATGTATTGCACCGCACCAATATCTGTTATTTCCTTGCAGATTACCAGGTATGAAGCATCTCAGTTTCTAATGAGATCTGACTGACAGGGTAAACCAATCTGCTACTTAAAGGCTTGCGTGTGTCTCCCTGTCTGTGGGGCTCGCACTAGAAAGATGCAGCCTACTGTGAAAAAGGCAGGACATTTTTCTAATTGCTTCCATTTGCAGGCTGGAGCTAGGCAATAGAGATGCATTTCAAGCTGACAATCCAGTATTTACCTTTATTTCAGCTTCAGACAAATGCCTGGGATGGTTGTTCTTCACACAGGGATGGTTCCCCCCTTTCTTTGCATTTTGTTCTTTTTATTTTTGGTGTCACTCCAACTTCCCTTCTTAAAAAATCTGTCCTTTCTCTACCAGCTGTTTGCTGAGCATTTCAGCAGAAGCTCCCAGCAGGCTTCCACACCTTCAGCACGAGCAGAGCCCACCTTTCAGCGTGGGAGCAGAAAGCAATTTCTACATCAAATAGCAGCTCCAAGCAGGTTATGTGAGAGCTCAGACCTGGAGTTCATGTTCACATACACTCCTGGGGATATCTGTCCCTGTGGGATGACTCTGGAAGTTTGTTCAGGCTCAATCTGGAGTCTAGGGGGTGAATTTTGACCTTGTTTGAATAGCATCAATCAAGGGAGTCCAAGATTAGATGACAGAGAAGCCTCAAACCAAAACTATCTCCACGATGTTGTTTGACCCCTTAGGAACTATCAGATGTAATTGGAGATTTCCTTGCTACACACGCATCTGGTTGGCAAATTAAATAGCATTTAAATGGCCATCTGTGGTGCTGGGGCCTGAATCAGAGGCCCTGAACTGAAGCTGAGCTATAGCTGAACCTCAAAAACCCACTCCTGTTCAGTGATTTTTATTTTCCAGCTCAGTCTCTTCTTAGAGGCTGCACTTTCTGAAGTCAGCAGCGTGGTTTTGCAGACTGTGTGTGCTCCTGGCAGTGATAACACCTGGTGTTTGCAGTCACTGCCCGGCACTGGGATGCAGAAAGGCTCTGGCTGATACTTATTCCTGTAGTGCCCAAGGCCACTGCTGGCTCCTGTGTGCCACACTGGGGGTGCCGGGTAGTGAGAGGGGTCACAAGGAAGTAAAAGGTGGCACCTCCGGGGGGCAGTAGACAGGACAGGTGACCGAGAGAATTCCATCCCATATACGTCATATTTAGTATAAATTGAGTGATCACAAGAGTTTCGTCCCTTTTCTGCAATGGCCAGTGTCCAGGCAGGACTCCATCTGACCTCCTGCTTTTGATCTGGATCCTGAGTTC
>NW_009737344.1:6271-7171 GCF_000703405.1 Apaloderma vittatum
TCCCGGACCCCGCCCCCTGTCCCCAGCCCCCGCCGCCGCTGCTGAGCCTGGGGCTGCCCCAGTGCCTCCTGCTCTGCAGCACCAGTGGGGATTGATATAGGGGCGGAACAGGGTTCGATATCGGGCTTATATATAGTTGTATATAGTTCTTTATTTTTATCATTTCACTATTATTTCCATTATTGTTTCATTAAGCTGTTCCTTCCATCTCCCCTTGGCAAAGCTTCCCCGTAACACCAAGCAGCTTTTACGGCTCACAGATGAGCATGGAGGACCTTGCTCCAAAGAGAGCAGATGATCCACTGAAGCCCACTCCTTGTGCTGGTTAAGGTGTCACACCATAGAGGAAAACCTTTAAACTAAAAGCAAAACCAACTGAGTTCCCTCTTCTTCCTTGCTTCTGCTTAGACAGCGATCACTTCCAAAACAGTAGCAACCACAAAACCCAATTCAAGACTGAATTGCAATGTAAATATATAAAGAAATCCAGAGAGAGATGTTATTGCACAGGATGTACAAAAACATCCTCATGGCCTCCCACAAAGGTGGAGAACCTCAAACACCCTTCTCCTCAGGCTCTGTATGGTACACAGGTTCAAGGGTAAAAGGTCTGGCTCCATCCTGGTCCCTTCCAATCCAAATCATTCTATGATCCCTCCTGCAGGCTCTTTCAATCTCTGCCATCAACTCTCCTGATCTTTCCTGGCCCACCAAATTCCTGGAGGCAGAGCTATAGGCAAAGCTTTACATGCCCACCCCTCAAATTTGGCCATCTGCTTGTTTTTTGAATTAGAAGCCAGCACGCGTTTGCTCTGCAGGAGAGCTGGGCTGCTCTACCGGCTGTGTGGACCGAGGTGACGGTCACACTGACTGAAGGACACCAGCACGAGAGTAAGGACA
>NW_009737344.1:7202-13355 GCF_000703405.1 Apaloderma vittatum
AGCAGGAGATACCAGTGAGACATGCTGGGGGAGCAGCGAAGGCTGTGACCCTTAACAAAGGATGAATGAGGACATTGCTTTCCGTTTTGGGACTATTCTGACTATTCAAAACCAACTTTTGTCCCTCAGAACCATGAAACACAGAACGGTCTTTCCTTTTCCGGATCTCTCTCAGGTCCCTCAGGAGACCTGAGGTCTGTCAACGGTATTTAGGATCCATTTCAAGGTTTTAACCTTTTAGTAAGACCGTTGCTACCAACCATTCATCTTCCACGCTTGCGCGCCCTGCCTGCCTTCACGCCCCAGCTGCTGTGTCCTCAACCAGCACCACGTAGGTCTTTCAGATTTCAACCCATGCCCAAGGCAGTACATGCAATGCCTGTTTCAGGAGGGATGCTGTCGAAGGCATATTTCCACTCCGCTTTTAATGAGTTTGCTCAGATCACCCCTTCTGTCCCTGCAATGTTGCTGCCTCCGTGTCCCCAGTGCAGTCACGGTTGCAGCCCAACCCCTCGTGTGATGCTTGAGGTGACTGCCGCAGTCTGAAGCTGTGGAAGTGGGGGCGACCAAGTGAAGGCAGAAGGAGAAGGTCCTTAAACTCAGCTGAGAGAAGAGGATTGCTAAAACGTTCCTATGGCATCTCTGAAGCCAGCAAGCAAATAAAGCTGCTCTCTTTGCATCCAAAAGCCTGGCTGACCCTTCATGGCTAAAGCGGCTGATGTATTACGTGCATTTTATGCTTTACATGGACCTGGAAATGAGCTTTCACATTCATCTCCATTTTTCTACAGCATGAGAAAGCCTGGATTAACCTTGGTAGTTTCTGGACACTGTGGTGGGGCTGTGGTTTCAGTCTCCTGATCCAGACTGAGACCTGGTCTGCAGAGTGTGCAGCCTGGAGAGCCAGTGGAGAATAACTGTGGCCTCTTCCCAGCCCACATATTTCATATTTCATGAAAAAAAAAAAGGAAGTGCATGGACACCTAAGACTGGAAACCTGGCAGAACCCCTTGGCCCCCACAGTGAACCACAGACAACATGTCCTGCGCTGGTTTACTGGGGAGCCACAAGCACGTGGTGAGCACACACTACACCATGGCTGACAACACGAAGCTTGGGTTTACTCCTCGTTTTTGCTGTGATTCCCCCCACACCAAATCCTGTGCAGTCAAATAATGCAAATGTTGATGATTACTCTGTGGTTTTCAAGAACACCCTCCAAGGTGATAGCGAGCATCAGGACTCACGCGACGCACTTTCAAAACCTCATCTGCAAAGAAAATCCAACGCCCACCCTACGTATTGCAGACCTGGATAAATGAAACGATCCAATTCCAGCTGGGCAGCCAGAGTTTCCTAAACTTAGAACTTATATAAAAGCAGTTGAAGTTCTGCTGGTCAGTGGCTAAAGTATCGTCATGGAGGCCAAAGTCACTAAAGGTAGAAATTTAGGAGAAAAAACTTCTAACAAGGAAAAATCCTTTCACTTTAATTACCATTAGCAATGCAGCATGACAGAGAGAGATAAACACACATGTGCCTACACAAATAAGGAGCTTGGGAACACAAAGTAATTACTTTGATTTTTTTTTATTTATTTTTTTCCCCCACTGACATTCAAAACTTATTAGTCTCAAGAAAGCACATATCAGCAAAAGACTGTCACCTCAGGGATAAATGAAGAATTTGTTTGTAATTCATTTCCAGGAGAATATATCCTGGTGTTGCTAATGCTGAGCAGGAACGTGCTCTGGCCAGGTCTAACAGCCGAAAACATTTCTTGAAAACCTATATTCACATCTTCCTGAGCTTGTGGCCCTGGAAATATGAACACTGGTTTCTGCTGGCCGAGAAGTTCACTTTCCATTGATTGTTTCATTAATACACCGAGAACCAAGCAAAGAAAGTCAATGAAGCTTCTCAGTTTTTCAGTCCATTTCCAGCTTAAGAAAATTGAATTAATCTCTTTACTCAGAGCAACTCAGACATCCCCATTCGGGCAATGAAAATCATTACAGAGGCCACTAAAACCTATATCTTTAAAGGTTACAGTGGAAGATTAAAACAGCCTCTGGGAAAAACTGAAATGGTTGATCAAAATAAAACCATTGAGTCAACAGTGGAAAGCCAGGGCAGGACCGTCACCTTCCAGTACCGACTGATATTTTAAGATGTTTCCTCTGCTCTGCAGAGCGGTACCGAACAAGAGTGGATGCTACATGATTTCACACATCGCAGCGTATTTGGACATTAGTTCTTATATCGGAACTGCCAAGTGAATTCAGCCCACTAATCCAGATCACACAGAGCTGCTACCAGGTTTAAAAACCTATCGAGGGCGCTTACGGACTGCTCTAGCCACCTGCAAAGTCACCTCCTGACCCTAGACGGCCGAGGAAGGGCTCATCTTGCCTACTGACAGACGTCAGCCGCGGATAAATCCACCTGGGCAGGTCAGCTCTGCTCCCTGAGCCTCAGGAGAAGGAAACGGGCACCTCGAGGGGGCCCTTCAGCTCATTTCAAAAGAAAATTTAAACCCATTCAGAAAATTGTGCTCCAATCACGCTTGGCTCTCGCTACATGCTGAAAAGGGAACTGGGGGCAACCAGCTCCGATGGAGACGTGACTGTGGTGGACTTCTAGTTATAGAGCAAGTATTGATCGGTTCAGCGGGTCAACACATCTATCCGAAAGTTAAACTCGGGCTTAAATGCTTTGTGAGACTTGACTGCGTGTCCTTTGGGCAGCCACAGGCTTGCGGAATGCCTGGCGTGTGTTCTAATTACAAAGCCAGCAAAATCCTCCTCCTTGAGGAATTTATAATCCATGCAGTCACCAAAGGAAGGGGAATGACGTGCTGGCATTACCTGGCAATTCAGCCACTTTCTTTCCATCTTCATGTGCTCAAGTGTTCCTCTCATTATGCGAAAATTACTTAAGGACAAAAAGGAGAAATGTCATCCCCCAAGAGTCAGGCTCTTTGCTGCCGAACATCTGGTGCAGCATCATTAGGCATTTTGGAGTTTTTTTCCTAACGGGGAGCATCAGCAGCAGGAAAGGCAATTCCCAGACACACGCAACGAGTAAGAAACCTCCTGCTCAGCAAACCCGAGAACAAAAATTGTCCATCCTTAGGCTGGAGTGAGGCCAAAGAAGCACAGTGACTTCTGCACAAGGACATGTTTGCCTCCCCTCTGCTCCTTACCTCGAGCAATTCCCTTCTTCACCCCTGATGGTGCATCCTAATTTAAGAGAAAGTTCCATTTTCAGGAAAATTAATCGTTTTGGAGCCTTACAGCTCATTTCCTTGTTTGTTCCCTCTCCTTCAGTTGTGCCAGGACAGCTGTTTGCAAGGCTCACCCTGAAGCGGACCAGGGAGCCGATCCTGCCAAAAAAGAGAAAAAGCTGACACGTAAAAAAAACCCCCTACCATACATAGCCCTTTCCTATAAGCTGGAGCATTTCCCTGCTCTAAATTACTAATTTACGTCAGGACGAGAGGAGGAAGGTGGTATTTGCCAAGGTATCGGCATTGCGGGGGATAAGCGGAGCGCATTCAGAGTCAGTCACCATTTTTCTCCTACATGATGGTGTGTTGCAAAGAGCTGCTGACCTTCGGTCGTGTGCTGGACACGTGTTTTGCACGGAAAATAAAATACAATGTGTTTTGGAGGCGGTTTTCCAGATGAGGCCGGCAAAGTACCGAATGCCATTCTAGGGAGTGTTTCAGACCGACGTAGACCAGGATCTGCTCACCTTTCAGGGCCATTGAGTTTGGATCTGCTCACCTTTCGTGGCCACCAGGATGCCCAAAGATGGGAGAAATCAAGCTCTTCCAGCAGCTTAATTAACTGAACCGCGTTAGGTGTATTGACCCTGCAGAAGGGGACAGGGCTGAAAGGACACAGGTGACAGAGAATGGCCAAAGCACTCCCTTCTTGGAGCAAATTTACCATCTGCAGTCAGTGACAATGAATTAAAAGGAATTTTAAGCCTTTAGACTTTGGGGGAGAGATTTCAGCTGGAGAAAGCATAAAGACCCCATCTCCAAACGCGCCACAACACATCAGGCCTGCAAAGAAGTCTGGTTTGGTGGCAAAGGAGAAATCCCTGGAGGGCATGGTCATGGTTCAGCAAGAGGAGCGCAGTTCCTTGGCCTTGGGGAGGTATGACAAAACTGAGACAAAAAGACAAACTTGGGACAGCAGAAGATGGCTTCTAAGTCCTGGGGGAACAGAGCATGGGTCCTCCTCGCTCTGGCGTGATGACCTGAGAACCATCTTCTGGCTTCAAGACAGGGATGTTGGCTTTCCTGTTCATCTTGGCACCACGGGCCAGCGATTCAAAGATGAAGAGTGGTCAGAGTCCTCTCTCAAACACTCATGGACATAAGGCTCAGAACTGAACTTCACCAACAACTGGAAGGATTGTTTCCCAACGCCGCGAGGAGATGGAGCGCGTGCATGTGCCAATTTTAGCACAGACCTGGAAGCAGGAACATTTGACCCACAGCACCTCTCTCACTACACTGGCTCCATGAGCCTTTTGGTTTCTTCCTGCTCAGTTGTGACCGACCAGATGAATCGTGTGGCCAACTATGAGATATTTCCCTTTGCACCTCTTCCAACTCCCCCTCATTTCTGTGCTGAGGAGCTGGGCAGCTCCAGCAGAAGACATGCCTGTACCACGGCTTCTAGAAGCTCGTGCAGGACTGCAGAACCCGAAAGTCTGGGAATTCTCAAGCAGTAAATGTTCTGTAACGCAGAGAGCAGTCAGAAAGCCCAAGAAGCGCTCTACGACGAAATGTTGCGAAGGCACAAATCGGTGCCCTACTAAAACTCACAGCAGCTGCAGATTTAACCGCGAATTAAACTACACGGATGGGTGATTTGTCGCGGCACGGTTTTAATGAGTCCGTAGCAGGGCAGCTGTTTGGGATGCACGGGGCATCACCCAGCAGCACCCGTCTGGTGAAGAGCCCTACGGGGACAGTCTCTGATCCCCCAAAGCACAAGGAGGAAAGGGGTTGGGGTGGGCGTCAAGCTGAGGGGTGTTTTATAATCCTCTTGTCGCCGGGATTTTTGGTTAATGCAGTGAAACCACTAATTACAGCTAATTAAACCTGCACTGAGATCAAAGCTCAGTGGAAACTACAGGGGGGAGAATACAAGAGAGAAAAGAAAGGAAAAGAAAATACGGATTTTGTTGTAACCAAGTCCTTAATTGAAAACTAAAGCAGCTTTGTTAATTAAAAGCAGTGAAAACAAAATGAGGGCATGCTCCACAGACACACAACGTGAGTCCAGCATCGTGATGGAGATAACACGTCTTTCCCACGCTGTCAGCAAAGAGCAGCTTTTCTTCTAGAGCCTGCTCTGCTTCTGGCTCCTCTAGAGGGAAAGGTCTTCCTGGGATTCATTCTCCAAGCACTGGTGACATTTACCTTCGACGGCACTGGTGGCCTTGGGCTACAAAGCGTAGGGAGAAGAATTTCTCCAGGCCAACATGTGTACAGTTTTCATGAATAAGTAAGAGTTTTTCCCACCAAGAGGAGGTCAGAAGGGTGTGGGTCAGTGACCAGCGTGTCTACACTAAGGGAGCAAACCTACTCATTGGGAGCTCCCAGTGTCCTTTCTACTGGACTGCTCCGTGTGCTTTTGAATCTCCCAAGTACTCTGGAGGACATGTGTCACAGTGCCTGGTACCGAAGTTGTGTACTCAAGTAACATAGGTTTTACTCAAACTAAATGATCTTAAATGTCCCCACTTTTCTCCAGGCTTGAATGCAGCCCCGAGAGAGAATATCTGAGATACCTTTCTCACAGAATCACAGAATGTTTGGGGTTGGAAGGGACCTCAAAAGATCATCTAGTCCAGCACCCCTGCCAGAGCAGGATCACCCAGGGCAGCCACACAGGAACGTGTCCAGACGGGTTTGAAAGTCTCCAGAGCAGGAGACTCCACACCCTCTCTGGGCAGCCTGGGCCAGGGCTCCGGCACCCGCACAGGGAAAAAGTTTTTTCTGATGTTTTTGTGGAACCTCCTGTGCTCCAGCTTGTTTTCCCCTTGTCTTGTCATTGGACATCCCTGAGCAGAGCCTGGCTCTGTCCTACCGACACTCTCCCTTGACATATTTCTAAACATTTATGAGGT
>NW_009737345.1:0-945 GCF_000703405.1 Apaloderma vittatum
GCTGCCTTGATCTGAGCAGTTTTGAGGAGCAGAGGGAAAAGAGTAAATGATGGATTTTTCTGGAGAGGAGAAGATCCCCATGAGCACCGATGTCAGGTAATGAGAGGACTAGAGGGAATGGATTGAAGCTGGAGATGGGTCGGTTCAGATGGGACGTGAGGAAGAAGTTCTTCCCCATGAGGGTGGGGAGACCCTGGCACAGGTTGCCCAGAGAGGGGGTGGCAGCCCCATCCCTGGGAGTGTTTAAGGCCAGGCTGGATGGGGCTCTGGGCAGCCTGATCTACTGGGGGAAGTGAGAGAAGAACCACACAGAATTACAGAATCTCTTTGGTTGGAAGAGACCTTTAAGATTGTTGAGTCAAACCCGTAACCCAGCACTGCCACCTGGACAAATAAAACATGTCCCTGAGCACCACATCTACACGTGTCGTGGTTCAAGCTGACTGGGAAAGAGAACCGCGCGGTCTCCAGCTCACTCCTCCCCCCTCCCCAATTCCACAGTGATGTGAAGGGAAAAAATTAAACTAAAAAGGCTCGAGGGTTTGAGATTAAGGATAGGGAGGGTAATAAGCTACCAGGTCCATCTCCTACCTGGGGATGGGGGAGACTGTCAAAATTTTGCATGACTCTACACTCCCTTTTTAAAAAAACCCAACCATCTAGACTCAAACCCGTGAAAATATGTTGTTTAAATCCCTCCAGGTGTGGAAGAAGGTGATATAAACAGGTGAGGTGTCTCTGAAGGGCGCTTGCCCCAAACTGGTGATGTTAAGGAGAACAATAACCAGCAGCTGGATGAAATAGCCACCAGGGAATTACAAAATGGGCTTCTCGACCCAAGAAGGTGTCAGCCTGAAAGGAGGCATCAACAGTCGCAGCATGAGGGAGAGTCCTTGGAGGGGCGATGGCAGAGTCTGTGAGCAGTTGGGTTTTGGATATCTCTGG
>NW_009737346.1:0-15153 GCF_000703405.1 Apaloderma vittatum
CCTGTCCAGGTCCCTCTGCAGCATCTTCCTTGCAGATCGACACTCCCCCCCACGTTGGTGTCATCTACAAACTTACTAAGGGTAGACTCAATCCTCTCATCCAGGTCATCAATAAAGATGTTGAACAGGACTGGGCCCAGTACTGATCCTTGGGGAACACCACGGGTCACTGGACGCCAACTGGGTTCAGCACCATTCAGCACCACTCTCTAGACCCCATCATCCAACCAGTTTTTAACCCAGCAAAGGGTGCACCTGTCCAAGCCAGTTTTCCAGGAGGATGCTGTGGGAGACTGTGTCAAATGCTTTGCTGAAATTGAGGGAGACCACCCCCTCATTCACTACATGGGTCAATCAGTCATAGAAGGAGGTGAGATTGGTCAGGCAGGACCTTCCTTTCCTAAACCCATGTTGGTTGCTTTAGGGCTGTTTGATGGCACTCAGGATGATCTGCTCCATAACCTTGCCAGGCACTGATTTCAGGTTGACAGGCCCATAGATCTTCCTTCTGGCCCTTCTTATGGATATGTGTCACAGTGGCCAACCTTCAGTCATCTGGGACCTCCCCAGTTCGCCAGGACTGATGATAAATGATAGAGAACGACTTAGCCAGTTCTTCTGCCAGCTCTCTCAGCACCCTAGGATGAATCTCATCTGCACCCATGGACTTGTTGGGATCTAAGTGGCACAGCAGGTCAGTAACTACTTCCTCCTGGATTACAGGAGGGGTATTCTGGTGACAGGGAGGCTGGATTAAAAATGATCTCTAAGGTCCCTTCCAGCCTAGGCCATTCCATGACTCTATGATTCTATGATTCTGTTCCCCATCCCTGTCTACCAACTCAGGAGCCCAGTTGCCCTGAGGACAGCCAGTCTTTTTGTTAAAGACTGAGGCAAAGAAGGTATTAAGTACCTCAGCCTTTCCCTTATCTTCTGTTACTATGTTCCTTCCCTCATCCAATAAGGAACAGAGATTTTCTCTGGCCCTCCTTTTGTTATTAATGTATTAATAAATGCACTTTTTGTTATCCTTTACAGAGATGGCCAAATAAGGTTTTAATTCTAACTGAACTTTTGCTTCTCTAGTTCTCTTTCTGCATGACCTTACAATATCCTTACATGCTTCCTGATTCACCTGCCCCTTTTTCCAAAGTTGATACACTCCTTTTTTTCCTCTGAGTTCTTGTGAAAGCTCCTTGATCAACCACATCAGCTTTCTTCCCCGATGGCTCATTTTACGGCTCATAGGAACACCCTGCTCCTGTTCCTTCGCAATTTTCTTCTTAAAAGCTCAGGCTTCCTGGAGTACTTTGTTTTTAAGGGCTGATTCCCAAGATTATCTCCAAGCCAGTGTCCTGAACAGTCCAAAGTCAGCCCTCCGGAAGTCCAAGGTAAAGATTTTGCTGACGACCCTCCTAACTTCACCACATATTGAAAATTCTATCCTATCATGGTTGCTGTGGCCAAGGCCACCTCCAACCACCACATCTTCCCCCAGTCCTTCCCTGTTCGTAGGCAGTAGGTCAAACAGGGCACTACCCCTGGAAGGCTCACCAACCAGCTGCAACAGGAAGTTGTCATCCATACATTCTAGAATTCCTCTCTTCAAGCATTTTCTATCTTTAGGATAGAGATGCTACACAGGCAGCAAAATTAATTCTGCTCCTTTTTCCCAGCCTTTCCAAGGAGCCAGAAGGAAAACGTTACACTGAGCAAGCACAAGAGGAATGATCTCTGAAGTGACTTTCACATGAAAGTTATTTGGCTATCCAGCTCAGTTTTCTTAAAGCTGGCATTACTAGCTTTTATCATTTGGGGCAGTTAATATTTATGATCACTTCTTGGAGGAATCTGTTTATAAAACTGGAAGACTCATTTAGCATATGTTGGTATGGAAAAATAATTGCGTTGCTATATGAGCCACATTACCTTACTTGAGTAGGCACGTCAGGCCCTTCCCTGTGTAGTGTATTACTTAGTCTGTGCAGCATGCAAGAGATTTCTACTTCATTGCTGTCACTGGAAAAGTTCTTTGCAAAGTCAATGGCAAAAAATATATATCTAACACATGCACAGCTAGTAATTTGTCATTCCCGACTTCAGTAATCAGGAATGTGCTGTTAGAAATCTGCAGAACTGTCAGTTTTGGAAAGAAATATTTTTTTCAAAGTCTCTCATTAGGCTATTGAAATTAACTTTCTTTTTTTCCCCCAGTAAAATTCACTGAGATAAAATAAGTTTATATTAAAAGAAGCACTTGTCTGGGCAGAAATCCAAAGAACAGGCAAATAAAGGAAATAATAACTCCTTCACACTGCAAAAGTTATATGCTGTTTCCCTAAACCAGCATGGCATATCTCAAACAGTTTCCTCTTCAGTGACCCTCTCTTTTGCCTGCTAGATTTAATGGAAAAGCACTCACTGAAATCAATGAGAACAGGATTGCACACACTGTGCAAAGAACCCTGTAAATAAACAAACCTACCATCCCCATTTAGTGCTAGGCTCCGAGCATCTGGCATTAGGAGACACTTAGTTCTTCTTAGGGCAGTATGATGAGTCTAACAACTTTTGAACTCTTCACCTCAATTTATGATAACCTTTGCTAGGACTGAGGAATTGTTAAAACAAAGCAAATTATGTGGTGGGATTTTTTTAAGTATGTGTTTTCCAGCATGTCCCATTGACATTTTAAGAATAAGAACATTGTGTCAAACTTCTACACCATTTGAAGTTCATCATGTGCTTAGTACCAAATGCTTGTCCATCATACATACTGACGTCCAAGGCTTTAAGTAAGTTCAGATACATTGAGTGATCACAGATGTGTGCAGTATAGAATACCAGGATCTCAGAGCACTGATTGCCTGTACTGTAGAAAATATTAGGGTTTGTTTAGAAATCTGACTATTTAGTGCAGTTTTTGTTGAAAAAAATGGAATAAAGTGTAAGGAAATAATAAAACAGGGTCCACCCTGAATAACTGAAAGTTATAGAAATTTTGGACTCAGGTTTTGATCCTTCAGAAAGCTCTGTGTGGACACATCTTATCATGTCCTATTAATTATGCCATATACAATGTGTGACTAACTTCCCAATCATAGATTATATTATGAGTGTCTTTTTTCTCACGAAGATGCTTTCAGCCATTTCTTCACAGGTACTGTACTGCACTGGTGCCTTCTGCAGTACTATGTTTGCTCTGGAGACAGTCTCTAAACATATTTGTCTTGTCATTTTTTAAGATGTGGGCACTAAGTAGTATGTCTGGTGGTGGTATTTACGCACTAGCAGGGTTTTTGGCTAGAGTAGACCAAAGAGAGTCATGCCTGTAGTTTTGTATTAACTAACAATAGGTCTCAAACTTAGGTCTATTTGTTGAGGATATGTCTTTAAGAACCACTTAATTATTCAAGGTAGCATCTCCCAGGGGTGTAAGCCTGTGAAATGAGCACAAACTCACTTGTTTTGAGGGCTTTCTTGTCAGCACTGCCTTGTATCTTTTGCTGACCCACAACAGGTCAGCTGAGGTTCTGGGAATTAAAGATCATGGCCACTTTGCTTGTGCAGTTCACCCACCAGACATCTTGCAAGGCAAAATCCAGTTGAGCTTATGCCTCTGTGAGAGATGTTTACTCAGCCATAGTTTTACAAGTCCTTGATAATTTCTGCATATTTTCCCAACAGTTTGCAATTGTGAAGACGTAGTTATTTAATGCATTTAGTGATGCCTGATCCCAGTTACCTTGGGAAGACCTGGTGCCTCAAGCATTGCCATTTTCCTGAGATGACTCAGGTAGGGATGTCTCTTGTCTTTCATTTTTTCTTTGGCAGTCCTCAGCCTACTGTGACTTCTGGCAGTACCATCTGCCCTAAGTCAGGGGCATTGACATAGGGAAGAATATGCTTTAAATTGTAGGACTGTCAGCTTTCTATTCTGTGCCAAATCTAAAGGGTATTTTAAGTTTGATCTTGGATTGATGTTAAAGGTAAAAGGGCAGTTTGGATCAAGCCCTTACTTTATGTGAAGTGTAGCCTTTCGTACTGTGTCCTGCTGCTTGGTTTGCCTGCCAGGACTCAATTGGCACCCTGTGTCTGCAAGCGGATGCATAGGCTGACAAGCAGCAGTAAAATCCTACTTTCAAGTACAGAAACTTTGCAGGAACTCTGTATCATAGCAAAAATAAACTATTTGGAGAGCCACATATGGATTGATGTGGTTATTGGATATTGCTGTGTTAAATAACTCTCCTGCTAGATACTACAAAGTAATAAAAACTGTCGAATTCATATTTTTTTTTGTTTCAAAAAGCCTCCCAAAGGTCAGTTTTACTGGAAAATTCTTGACTAGTTGTATCAGAGAGCAAGCCTGGCTCCCTAATTCTCAGCTTTAGGGCTCCTCAAAGCAAGAAACAAATGGTCCCCAAAGGGTCCTCTCTTAGTGGAGAATCATGAGTGTCTCTTCCTTGTTTCTTGAGTTCTCTGATATCCCTTACAACAAAAGGGAAATAGACAGCGTAGGACTCTGGTCTTGTCCATATGTTTACCTCCAACAGGAAAATGCTCTATTGGGAATCTTTGTGTGTAAGTGGATTGTAAACTATTTGTGTTATTACACAGGCCACAGATTTTAACTCATAATCTTAGTCATAATAGCTCTGCTGGTAAATGAGAAATTGGAAAGAAAAGAAAGAAAAATTGGACTTCAGACTGATGAAAAGACACTTGTGAATCTCAGAAAGCCCTAAATAACTCAGAAAAACACAAATGTGCACACTAAATACATACTAGAGGAGTGAGAATCAGTCCCCGCATATCTTTCTTCATCAAACTGACTGACTGAATTGAAGACCAAATCCTACTTACCTGCTCCAATTTCTGAAAAATTCCATTACCAAAAGTAGTAACTCTATCTGAGCAGTTCACTCCTTCTCTGGAAAAATGCTGGTGCTGCAGTGGCATTTTTTTTCAGTTTTTTAGATAGATATAATAGAAAATGAAAGATCTCTTGGACTGCTTCAGTTTACTAAATATATAGCAATCAAGGAATAAACTTCCTTTTGCCCCTAGCAACTAAGAGGAACCCTGGAAGGAAGAAAGCATGTAGCACTGCTCTATTCTCTTCCTAGACTTAACTGCTCTGCCAAGTAGTATTTTATTTTGGTGTAAGGCAGGTATAGGGTATTACCTGAACTTGTTTTTTTTCCACTCACTTGGTACTGTTGGAGGCCTGCAAGAAATGCAGGCAAAAATAGAGAAAGAAAATAAATCCTAGTGCAAGGGCTAAATACACCTCTGTGTGCAGCCTTGTGCCTGTGCAAGTGATTGCAACGGGAACTGAAAGGGCAGGAGACAGGGGGTCTCACCAGCTCAGAAAACTGGCCAGCACTGAGATCAAAAATGTGAGGTGTCTGTGTGGCATGGGACATGTGAGCATCTCTCTGCTTTCCCTAGAGTAAGCACTTCCCAGATTGCTCTCTATATGAGCTGAAGAGGTAAACACTTTCTATGTGTCTATGTACATATCTATGGACAGAGAGAGATATTAGCTCTTCAGGTATAAGATCGGTCATCCTTGCATAACTTATTTTAGAGCAAATAATTTAATTTTGAGGCTCATCCCACAAAGCTTTTACAATCAACTATTACCATATCACTCAACTCAGCATAAGCTATAGTTCTCCTGTTTAAAGACAGCACCCATGGGTGGAACTTCACAGAGTGTGTGTTACTGCATACTGCAAAACGCAAAACCAGTTCATGTCATGTCTTCATCTCCCTTCCCATTAGAAAATCCAACACATTGCAACCAAGTGTCCCCATGAGTCACTGTCCAGTAATTAATCTCTGCTATGCCAAAGGCATTCAAAACCACAGAACAGAATCACTCATGGGAATGCTGTATTTGCTGGAAATTAGAGTTTAAAAGGATCTAGCTCTTATTTCTCTTGTGGCTTCTATCTTAAAAATACTTCTAAGCGGAAAATGGAAACTCGCTGTTGTGCGGTGGAGGGGAAAGGAGGGATTGAATATTCCGCTGTGATTTGAGATAGTTGTTCAACAATAAAACCAGGGACAATCATGAAACACAAATGCATAAACTGTCTCTAGAAAATAAGCAGCCCATTAAGGAAAATAAAATATGTTATTCCTACTTAATTATTAGAAACCTGTTTGAACAGCAGACAATACTAGCTGGGTAATGTTATCTCATTGATGGTTTTCTTACTTTTTTTTTTTTTAGTCTACCTGGTAACTCTTTGACTATTAATGCTCAAAGGAAGGTGATCTATCAGATTTTCAGTTTTATGCTCTGATTCCCTTGGATGTGTTTCACTAAGGGTATAAATCTGTCTTGTCTGTGGGGCCTCTCTGCTGGGTAAAAGAGACCCTGCTTTGCTGCACTCCCATTCCTAGTCCCAAAACGAAGAAGTACTTAACAGCACATCTGAGTTTCCTGCACTCGAGATAACCCCTGCTCTTTCTGTGGATGACCTGTCTCCTTCCTTATCTGAGAAAATCCCTCATTGTTTTCTAGAGAAAGTAGTCTCTTGAGCTTTCTTCACTCAAGACTCCTCAGTCATGTAGATGCTGTGGCTAAGACGATCTGAGGCAGTTCAGTAATCAGCTGAACAAAAAGGTTTTTATTCAGTATATGCATTTCAGCTGGATGGTTTTGTGTAATGCAGCCCCTCATCATGCTCAATACCAAGCCTGGTGCTACCTGGTTAGTGTGGTGCCTTCTGAAAAGGACAACTCCCTGCCTACTCCTTTCCCAGCAAACTAATGACAGTAATGAACAGTAATACTGCACACAGTTCCAAAAGCATGTGAACAGCATACTGACTACCAGTGTGTGCCCAAAGAGGGCTAGAACAGATTGCATTTTACCTGGTATTGAATTTTTTTATTTTATACACTTAATTTCATTATAGTTGGCTCTGGCTTTCACTGAATGTAACTACTGTTTCTGTAGCTCCTCTTTAGCACTACTATCAGTATTTCTGTCACCACATTTATGTATTTTTTTGCCATCAAGTGGAAATAGCAGAATCTTTATTTGCTTGCAGGATGCTAGAAAAGGTCTTCTGACCTCACAGTGAGTGTTGTTGTCATCATCTTCATCCATGTGGTGATGTTGCCTCCTCTTACAAAGCGCTATAATCTGTTACAGTTTTATTGCTTTCCAAATGCTGGCCATTTGTTTGGTCCATGCTGTTTGCCACAGCATGTGTAGTCCACATGATATATTTATATTTTTTGTGAGCTGTAACACCAAGCTCCATATTTTTTTCCTCCTGAAAGCTGTATTTTGTTTTAATGGATATTATTAAAAAGAATCCTGAGTCACAGCAGCATAACACTACCAGTCCTCCCTCTGTATGTCTGTGTAGTTTGTGAGGTACCAGCCTCAGTAGCAAAGGCAATTTAGAGTTTTTTATATAAATCTTTGGATGTTACAAGAAAGAAAAGGGTTATTCCTTACGTGAATTCTCTCAATGATACAGTCCTGATGTATGCTCTTCCTCCACTCAGAATGCTTTTAGTACGTTTTGCTTAGAACCATGTCCTGGTCAGGAACAGTTCAGAGCCTAGGACTTTGACACCAGTTTGCTTCATCCTTCGTGTGAGCTCAGGCTTCTGAGCACTATTCCTCAGCTCAGCACAACCGCCTCCAACTGGTTTCTGTGAGAAACACTTCAAGGTACAGTTGAGTGTAGTTGTGGCCAAGTCTGCAGAGAAAAGGAGTGGGAACTTCTTGTGCCTGCTTTATTCTTTAAGCCAGCAATTTGAGAAATCACGATTTCTGTCTGGACTGGGAAGATTCTATTGTTTAGAAAATATTTTTGCTTTCTTAAAGACCATTTTCCTCTCAGGAGCCTCTCTCATCTTCAGAGTTCTTCATAGGCCTTTTTCTTCCCAGTCCAAACTGGGCTTACGCAAAGTACAGTCAGCACTTGCAGTTCTCACCTGCTTCTTCATTTAGCACAGTCTCGTCTGAGCTGTTATCTTTTTTTATCTTTTTTAATCTTTTTTTCTGTCCTCCCTATCTGAAGAAAATGTTATGGGGTTTTTTCATTCTTTTTTTTTCTTTTTTTCCCCATTCTCATTTTATTGACAGTTATTCTTCCTTTGGTCCTGCCATCTGCTGTTGTTGCACACATCACTTGGAGACTACGTGAAATGCTGATATCTTGTCCAGAACATGTTTTCAGTAATGCTATTCTTGCTTAGGTTGTTAATTAGTTTCACCTTATACCATGTCCTCTTCAGAGTTACTTGGAGGCAGAGTCTGACATTGCTTTGCTTCCTTTTCTTTGTTTTCTGCCCCTGTCCACATGCTACGTCAGCAGTTCAACCAGTTCCAGTTAGCTGCTCCTAGAACTTCAAGACACAGCTCCCTGCAGAAAGCAAAAAGTCATTTCTTGGAGGCTGATGAGGCCTTCTTCTTGTTGTCTTGATTATCACTTCCTGATATGAAATTTTCAAAACACTTCCTCCTCTCTCTCCCAGGCAAAGATGAAAGTGAACACAATTCAATCATTGTGAATGCTCATACCCCTGTGAGAATGGAATATAGAGTATGAGTTCTTTCTCCTTGTGCTGTAAAAAGTCACCTGACTCTACCTGTGATGAAGTTAGTTTGCCCAGGGGCTCTGCACAGAAACAGAAATGTTCTCTAATTGAGAAGGTTGGCTGCTTTAACATGTTGACATATCTAAATGTCAAAAAGTAAGTCTGAGAGATGGTATGGCCCTGAGTTAAGGCTTTAGGATTTGGCTCCCTGGTAATAGTTGAACAAAATAAAAATATTGTCTTGGAGGTGGTCTGTGCTGTTCAGAGCAAATGGAAAGCAGGATCTAGGCTTTGTTGTAAGTGTGATGTGAATCCTCCCACGGATTATAGGTCTGTTAACCTATAAGAACTTAAACTGTCAGGCCTGGTTCAACCCTTGCCTTGGTTTTCTATTTCTATGCTTAGCAATTACCTCTTAAAGCACAGAAGAGTAGGAATGTATGAAAATATGAGCTGCATAGCAAATCAAGGAAAATAGTTTTTCTTGCTTCCTGTGCTTTGTTTGTTGTTTCTGTTTGTCTTTCATTTCCCTGCAGAAATGGATCCCTATATTTGGAAAGGAATAAGAATAAGTGTCTGAGAAAGCTCTCCAGCCTTCCTCCATTCCTTCCCACTGGGAGTGGGCTGAAATCTGTTCTGTGGTCTGGACCCAGTCCACGGTAATAAAGCAAAGCCTTGGATGGCAAACCAAGAGAGCCTGAGAAAGGAGCAACATAAGAGATGAAAAAACGCACTCTCTCACAGGGGTCTTTGCATCTATTTTTGATGAACAGTTGTTCACACCTTGGTGTGAACACTTCTGAGCGTTGTTAAGGTCCCTTTATTTCTTAAAAGCAACCTGACAGACGATGGTGTGTAGTCTGACTCCCAGCATAAACTTGCCTCACAGGGCATGGGGGAGCTGGTGGGAGAGGCAATGACTCAAACCCTGCAGTTACAGGGCTGTGTGCTCCCACTCTTTGCACTGACAAGCTGCTCTCCGATGCTCTGACTGACATGGATGGCTGGTTGCAGTTCCTCTTCCTGCTGGCACTCACCACTTTGCCTTATCCCCTCTCCTTTGCCTACACCTGGGATGAGGGAGCACCACTCATTTGTGGACAGAAGAAGCACAGCCTGACTCTGAGCTGGGTGCCAGGCTCCTATGGAAGCTTAGCAAGCAGAAGACTAGACACTGCATTTCTGCCTGCAATTTGATGAAAACAGAAAGTTGCTGTAGGCTTACTGAGGCTTCAGGTCAGGCTAGGAAAACACAAGGGTCTTCAAGACTGTTCAAGGATTTTCACTGTCTTAAATAGACAATATTTCATTACTAATTTTTTTCTTAGTTTTTTTTTCTTTGCTGAAATTAAACAAGAGAAAGACAAGTCTTGTGGGTGGAATTTCATTAGTGCTGCATCCTTTCAGTTAGCTTGTAGCCCATTCATCTTCCCTACCCTTTGTTGAGCCATTTGTGTGTCTGTCACATTTCTGCAGTTCTTTCTTGGATCGTGTCTTCATTTTTGCTAATAGCTTATGCTACTACCTTTCTTGAGTGTGTTCTAGAAAATGGAAATGAAGTAAATATTTTAGAGCACTCTCTGTCTTGATGAAACATCATCCAAGTACATGGGTTTTACTAAGAACTTCTTCCTCTAGATAATGGGACCTTGGCACCTTCCCCATGGAAATGCAGTGATTTAAATTCTTGTGTCTGTTGTGGATGTCTTGCCAATATTTTTCTAAAACATGAGAAATGCATTTTGCTTGCAGTGAGGAGCAGTTTTGAAACAATCAACCTTCTCCTTCCTACATCCTTTCTGTCCCCAGAGGCATGCAGAGTGTGCTTATACAACTTAGTTGTACAACAAATGAAGAGCAGATCACTCACATTGTCCCCTCTCCAACGGGACTTTGGTGATGCAGACACTAGCAGAATCTGCACGACATGGACACTGGACAGAGTGGGCATCTTACACCTGCTTGAATCAGGTGAGTTCATTACTTCTGTTATAGCTACACACTTATGTATTAACATTGGCACTTCCTATTGCAGCACCCAGTACAGAACTTTGTCATCTAATTCTTCTCTCTTGCACGAAGGGGAAGTTGTCATGTGATATATTTCTTCAGTTATTTCAATCTAATGATAAACATTGAGATAGATGGCTTTGGCTGAGTTGAGTTTTCTATTAAAACCTGAAATGTTGTTGACACCAATATGGGAGGATAACTTGATGTGGAGACAGTATGAGACCCAGTGTGAGTCTGCACGGTGCGCAGGCATCTGGGAACAAGAAAGAAAGGTCTTCTCTGGTTCCATGCAGAAGACGAGCACAAAAGTATAAGGAGATGTAAACTTTTCTCATGGTCTCTTTAATAGGACTCAGAATCCTGTAAGATCTTCTGGTTAAGTGCCACACCATCATTGTACTGTCGTATTGTCATATATCTTTACTCTTGTTGTTTCTTTCAGGAGCACAGAAAGCCGTAGGTGACCAAAGGTCCTTCATGTTGATGCTGAGAATTGGTGTACCAGGTTGTCCTTCCATGCATTTTTTTTTCCCAAGAGCTGCTTTGTTTTAATATTGCACCTCTACTACTTTCAGTATAGTGGAGAGCCAGGGTCAGACATGCTACTGTTTGTGTCTGATTGGCAGCCACTATCAAGTCTTGCTTGGTGAGTATAAGTATCTAAAGTGAGATATAAAATGGAAAAACTGGCGTTTGACTCCTTGCCTATTGGTTCAGAAGTGTGAGAGAGGCCGAGAATTTTGACATCATCTGGATAGGCATATTTCACACAGAATCACAGAATCACAGAATGTTAGGGACTGGACGGGACCTCGAAAGATCATCTAGTCCAGTCCCGCTGCCGGAGCAGGAACACCTAGATGATGTTACACAGGAAGGCATCCAGGCAGGTTTTGAATGTCTCCAGAGAAGGAGACTCCACAACCTCCCTGGGCGAGCAAATATGATGAACTGAGCTGACAGCAAATATGATGAACTTGTTGCTGTCCCTTTATCAGCCACACTTGATTCTTAGGAACAGACCTCGGAGCTGAATATAAAGGAGCTGAATCCCCTCTGGGACAGCCCTTACCTTCTTATGCTTTACTGCCTGGTCAGATGCATTTAATCAGATTAGAATACACGTGTCGCAGATGGCTGGTATTAAAACAAAAAGCAGTTCATTTTTAATTCTATCAAAGAATGGATAAAAGGAAACTGACTTCTGGTCTTCCTTTGCATCATTCAGTTGGGCAATCATTCAGATATTTGTTTATTTTGATATATTTAATGTCAGCCTCTGCTGTGTTGGTGTTCTAGGAATCAGTCTGTAGATGGGCCGATCATTATTTATTTATACAAACATATTCCGGTAAGGCTGCTCATCTCAACAAGAAAGAGAAGCCTAGGACAAGCTGGATAATAAGCACTGATGATGTTGGAGCACCCTTCTGAGGCCAAATGTCCTTGGTCTTTGACATTTATGCTTGTCAGCTGTCTGGTGGGATGTAAAAAAAATAGTGTTATCTTGGAATGCTGAGTAAAAAGCTCTCTTTGTTTGAAAGTTAAATTCCACAGTCAACAAAATACTTCTGGTTTGTCTTCATTTTGAAGGACTTGGTTTAAGAGATGACTAGTTATAAGAAATATACCTGAAAGTAAGCCACTTTCCTCAGTCCTTGTGGCTAGGGCCTTGTTTCTGATCTCTTCACACCCGTGTCCCTAACTGCTGAACGGCAGCAGTGACCAGAGGAACTAAAAAGGAGCTTCCTTATGTGTGCATATGATTTACGTCCCAAAAAGGAATTTGAGGATCTTCTACTGAGGTGCAACACCCAAAAATGTGGGAAGTAACCCACTTCAGTGCCCATGTTTGTTTGTAATCTCGGGAGGAAATTGTCAAAATCTCACTGTGATTAGCATGACTGGAATGCTTTACAAACCTGTTTTTACTAGAAGCAAGGAAACAATACAATGTCTTTTCTTCCTGTGTGTGCATAGAGTAAATGGTGAATTTGCAGTCACCAAGAAAACACCAAGTGTGAACTGAATGTTTTAATAAAATTTTACTTTTTAAATTTAAATACTAACAATGCTTACTGAGTATTTTAATAAAACTTACTTTTAATAATGTTTGGTATATTTGTTATTGGATATTGCCTGCTATGTAAAAATTAGCATTTTATGAGATAATCTGAAAAAATATATCAGAAATGAATGACAGGTTTGTTCTGGATTGCTGGCTTTTACAATGTATTTTTCTCCATGGTCATATTCTCAGTATTTATATTTTACATAGGATATCTTGATGCCTAGCTAGGTGAATACTTTTGTCTTATACTAACTAGGCGAATATATTTAACTTAAACAAATACACCTACTGAGTTTAACGGGACATATTCAGAGCCTATTTCAGAAGTCTGTCTTCAGAAGGTATTAGTGTAGAGCATTCTTTCACAAGTGCATCTAAGAAAGAAGTGTCTCTGCAAGGCATTTCGGAGTTCCTAAAGCGAATGTCCAAAATTAGAGAGTGAAAATACCTTCCTTTGCATTCATACCTAAAAGTGTTTGCCACGTGAGGACTTAACACTTTGAGCTCAGCAAGGTAAGTCGATGTCACAATGGCACAAACAACTTCAGATCTCAATATAAATTCTTGGCAGTCATCAAATTAAAGAAAATCTTCTGTAAAACTGTTTTCCTCATTTTCATTTATATATAATGCAGAATATACGAGTAGAGTAGAGCAGAGTAGAATGGAGTAGGCGTAGAATGATCATCTGGTCCAACTATCTGACGACTTCCGATCTGACCAAATGTTAAATCTTCCTATAAAGGGCACTGTCAAAATTAATGTTTTAAAGGCACTGACATGCACAGGGCATTGACCACCTCTCTATGAAGCCTGTTCCAGTGTCTGACCACCCTCTCAGTAAAGAAACACTTCCTATTATTCAGTCTGAAATTTCCCTGACGGAGCTTTGAACCATTGCCAGGCATCCTCTCAATGGATTCCAGAGAGAAGATTGTCAGCACCTCCCTCTCCACTTTTCCTCAGGAAGCTGCAGAGAGCAGTGAGGTCACTCCTCAGCCTCCTTTCCTCCAAATAAGAAAACCTCGGAGTCCTCAACTCCTTGGCACCCATCTGCTGAGCATCTGCCAGAGAGGAGTACTTTCCAGGTAGAGAAGAAATGCCAGCACCAAGGCTGGATTTGGAAGAATGGGTAGCAATCCTGTGCTTGAGGGCAGCAGCGTGGTCACTATTCTCTGGCAGCTTTCCAGCTGGACAGCTTGCTGCATGTGCTGGTGCCTGGTGTTTTGCCTCCTCAGGAGCATGACTTTGTACTTCGCCTCATTGAATTTCTTGGGACTCTTGCCTTGGCAGGACATGGGCTGACACAGAGAGACACTAAGTCATGATTCCACACAGGAGAAAGGATTTGGGAAACCATTGGACATATATTGCATATAATGTATTGGTTATGAAATGTATTGTATTCAATACAATGTATTGCATGTGATGTATGTAGTTTATGGTATGATGCGTATGATATCTATTGTGTACTATCTCCTGTATGGTGTTTATGGCATGGTATGTGTTATCTGTAAATTATTTATTTTGTATTGTATATTTTATATCATTTTTTTCCTTGGATGTGCTCTTGTATGTAATTATTTTATCTTGTATTTTATGTACTGTGTTTTATTTTATGTATTGTATTATATTTCATGTGCTGTCTTTAATGTAATGCATTGTATTGTATGATTTGATATTGCCATTCAAGTATTGTAGCGTACATATTGTGTAAATATTACATTTTGTATTATATTTCATGTATGCTATGTACCATGTGGTATTGTATTTTGTATTGTGTGCTATTTATTGTATTGTCTGTATTGTATTTTATATTGTATTTTATGGTATGATACTTACTGTATTATATGTATTGTATTGCATGTATTACATTGTATGTGTGATATTCTATGTTATTTATTGGACTGCACTGTATTTTTCGTTGTTTGGTATGTATTTTACGGTATGTGTTGCACAATATGGTACATTATTTATTGTATTTTATTCGATGGTATTGTGTGTTATTGAATGTATTGTATGGCATTGCATGTATTGTATGGTATTGCATCGTGTTTTGTTATTCCAGTGTTTCCAGTCTAATGTATTTATGTAAAAGGATTGCAACATGGTGACTTGGATATTAAAGTGAGACTGCATTTAGCACTGCAAATTTACAAAAAATAAACCAATGTGAGTTTTTTTTAAACTTTGTCAGTCACAATATTGACTGTGTGTTTGCTTTAGTAGTATGAGTTATATCCATACTAACCAAATTTGTGGCTCTAACCATTCTCTGTGTCCTTTAGGACAAGCAGTGCCCTCTAGACTTTGCAGTTTCACATGGTTTCACTAATCTGTTACCACTGGGCATGAAGAATGGCTAAATTGAGATTCCAATATGCTTCTTGTACTGCAAACTTCCTGTACTATTACGCTAAAATAATACTTATTTATTTATATATCTTTATTTATACTTATATATTTATTTGTATTTGTATTTGTATTTGTAT
>NW_009737347.1:0-2862 GCF_000703405.1 Apaloderma vittatum
TATATATATATATATACACACACACATATCTAATGTATTTTACTTAGCTTACAGGAATAATGCAGAGGAATAAGACAAAGGCAGAGAGAGAATAAACAGGCAATGTAATGTCCTGACATTAGGAATTCAGAATTCATTAGAAAAGCATTGATTGCCACAGACTGATTTAGCACAGAGCGTGATTCTCGGGAATACAGTAGGGCCCGCAGAAACGCATTGTAATTCAAAATTACTGGTAAAAAATAACAAGAAATAGCAGTCCTGCAAGGAGCCATTGGAAGCACTGCTCCCACTCCCTTCCTTCTCCATCCTAGCGGGATTTTGCCCAGCTCAGAAGCACGAGCTCGGCTGCAGGCAGATGTTGCATGGGCTGCCCTCCTTCGCAAAACCCTGCCTCTGGCTCCCAGGATCAGCCCAGCTCTCACAGTGTTGAAGGGAAACATCCTTCTGGGCTCTGGGGGTCCCTGTGCTGTACCCATCCCTGCAGAAGGGCAATGTTAGCAGAAATATCTTGGCCACGGAGCTGCGGCCGCTCACAGGGAGCTGCACCAGCCCAGCACCGCGCTCGCGGGGCTCCAGGTCCCCGGCTTGAAATGAGATTTCAGCCGCCCTTCCTTCTTCATTTGCACAACATTAAAATAAAAACGAAGCACTCCACTTAGTCATTTTCTGGGGACTGGGGGTCAGGCCGGCCCCTGCGTGGGTCGTTATTTCCCTGGAATGCCCTGGCGCCCGGGAGGCAGCTCCAGGCTGTCCCCACAGCACCGGGCGGGAGACGAGACTGCTGCTCCTACAATTAATCAGCTGCCAGGTGATAATCGTGCGCTTTAAATGGGATTTTGGAAAGGTTTAGACACAAGTTCCCCATCAAAACCCCCGTCAGAGCATGCCCCGGTCGGTGCTGCCTGCTCCCGGGCTGCCAGAGAGGCGGGGGCGAGCGGGGGTCCATCCCCATACCCCCTCGGCACGGCACGATTTGACGCCTGACTCCGACGGTGCTGACCCACACCTCACGTCTTCATGTCCCATTTTCAGACCGGGACTGTGGGGCGCGCTAATGAGCATCATTTTTCTAGATGTTCCCGCCTGTTAATGACTCCTGTCCCGTGTCCCAACGTTAATTAACGTGCTTTTTTGCAGCGGCACATCCTGGCGGCTGCAGCCAGCAGAGACGACCCTCCCCTTACAGAATAACAACGGGTGTTCACAAAGCTTGCCAGCTCTCTAGCAGCCCACCCCTGGGCTTGTCTGTGGTTTGCCCTTGAGCCACCTCGAAATATTTGGGGTTGCATTCTCCTCCTTGGCAGAAATCCCCTCCTGGATGCTGCTGGCCCTTGGGGGGCTTCACTCTGAGCCAGCACTTCTGGCAATTTAGCCCTAAAAGTCCCAGTGCTGAGGTGTGCCGGGTGCAGCGGGGGAAGATGCTCCAGCCAGCATCCCCTCTGCCTGTCCCCCCCAGTTTCACAGCACCCACCTCCCCATCTGCCTGGCGGAGCCCGTTCAAGGTCAGACGGGCAGGTCTGGAGCCACCGTGCACACAAAAGTAATTATGTCATTAGTATTAAATGTCTCGCTCCTACGATTAATTATGTGACTTTAATCAAGAAAAAGAGAAATCACTGGGGTCTTAAAAAGTGATGTAAAAATGGAGTTGTTAAAATAATATTTTTTGGCTCCACGAAAATCTATGCCTTTTTAACGAGCGCATAAAGGAGCCCCCCTCGGACGGCTCCAGGAGCGCGGGTGGGGACGGGTGGCCCCGGGGAGGGGACAGGCCAGCCAGTGGGACAGTCATGTTGACATTTAACCCACCAGGACCCATTCACGGGGCAAAATGCTGGGATATTCATCCCTTCTATGGGCCCAGCAGAGACTCCAGCATCCAGCCGCCAGCTTGGCACCAGGCTGGGCGAGCCAATGTTCTGCTAAACGGAAAACCAGGAGATCTTGGATGTGGAGAGACACTTATTTATCCTTTTACCAGACGGTCTAATGAATAATTTCATGTTTGCAAAAGCTCATTTTGAAATTTGAAGACAAGAGATATATTGCCAAGACGGCTGGGAGACTGCGACATTAATTTTGTGCTGAAAGATTTACTTAAAAATTAGATTTTACAATTTTAATGCCTCCATTCTTTTCTTTAAATAAGCTGTGAAATGCAGTTAATTAGACTTAAACCCTAGAAGCTTAGACATTTGGGCTGCAGCGTCAGCTACAAAAGAAAACCATCTTTTTCACTTGCAAATTAAATCTAAATTCATTAAGTGGCTAAACATTCCTTCGCCCATACATGAACCCAGGAGCTGCTGGGCTGGGAGGGGGGCTGCGAGCAGGGCTGGGGTGCCCACCCTGGCCAAACCCAAGGTGTCCCCCAAGATGTGCGCAGGGAAAAGAGGGAGAAAGGTAAAAGCGAGGGTTGAGGACTCTGCATGCTGTGGCAGCAGCTCCCCTGGGACGTGCCTGTTGTCTGCCTGCAGTCGTTTTCCATTCCAGGGCCACTAATTAATTTTCGCGGAAAACAGGTGATGGCAAAGACCCCAGTAAATTCCGCCCTGGCGGCTCAGACCCAAGGGGCAAGGGAGAAGCTCCGCTCCCAGGAGGAAGGGCTGGGGCCGGGGCTGACGTCCGGCATCGCCACCAAAGCTCTGCTCCTAATTCAAGAGAGCTTTAGCTTTATTCTCTGCTGGACCGTGTCGGGTCGAGATTTTCATTTTAATCCTTCGGAAACAATTCACTGTTCCGATATTCCCCATTGTTCACTGTAACAAGATTCGTATTTTCCCACGGAAAAAAAATCCTTGTGAAATTGGGAAAAAAAAATAAAAATCTACCTTCATCAAAAGCCTCTAATTTCAAAAC
>NW_009737347.1:2896-3323 GCF_000703405.1 Apaloderma vittatum
AGCCACCAGGGGCAGTGCCCACTCGCCGGCACGGGGGTCCTGGTAAGGAAGCGCGAGGACGGGGCCAGGGAGCTGTCTTGGCAGCTTTTTTTGTTTCAGACAAGCCAGTCCTGCGCGTGCTTAACCGGGAGGGAGCTCGAGACGTACAGTGGGCAACTGGGAATAGCCTCAAATGAGAAACAGCACCTTGGGACCCTGGGAGAAGGCTCTTAAAAGACAAAATTATGAACAGTGTTAAACCATAGCAGACAAGGCGATGTCTCCAGTTAGATGCTGAATTTACAGTACACATCAACTTCTCCCTGTGGCTGCTGGGGTGTTTATGAATATTATCTGAATGCAGCACAGCGTCTGTATTCAACGGGGCTTCCCGCCGCAGCAGCAAAACTTGTCCAGGTCGCTCGGGAAGAGGCTGGGGGGGGGCCAA
>NW_009737347.1:3339-3693 GCF_000703405.1 Apaloderma vittatum
GCAGCTCTCCTTCAAACCCTGCCTCGGACAGGACCCTGCCTGCAGCCCCTTCGCCTCCCGCCCACGCATCTACCGCTCCTCCGCCCCGGTTTCGCCGCCTTGCGGGAGATGACAAACCGCGTGTTGCATGGAGCGCGTCGCTCTGAGCACGCCTGGGTCGCGTGTCAGCATCGGTTTGCGATACCGGTGGCAGAAGGATCTCAAGATAATAGGAGCCTCTTCATCTTCAATGGAGCTGGATGGGAGCAATTGAACGTCTGCGGAAGATTACGGGCGGTTATGGATATTGCTTGTCACGCTGCCATCAGCAGCCGCCTTGCTCAACTGACTGGGCGCCTGCTTTTCCCGAACAGG
>NW_009737347.1:3754-4433 GCF_000703405.1 Apaloderma vittatum
TGCCCAGCCAGACAGCTCGCCTCGAGGATGAGGCCCCATAAACGACCCAAAAAGCCACCTGGGTGTGCACAGGGACGGTTAACCAATTAACGCCTTTGGTTACGAGCCAGATAGCAACTGGTTAATTACCGCGCTGTCGTCGCTGCGATGTTAGGAGGTAAACACGGGGTTATATGCCATCTGTCTTCCCAAACCCAAATGGTTAACCAGGAATATTCATTTTGTTCCTATTAAGTATAATTACCCCCTAATCTGTAGGAGCCTTTTATTTCTATATAATTACAGGATATTTAACAAATAAGCCAGAGACGGGTGGAATCGGCGGCGGGGGGGACGGGACTGGGTGCCCTCTCACTGATACTTGTGAGGGCTGGGACGGGGAGGGGATGCTGGTGCCACCGGGAACCCCCTCCTGGCCCCCGTCTCTCCTCTGCAGAGCTGTTCCCTCACCCCGGGGCGTGTCAGCCTGTTGATATTTATGAAGCTCAATTCCCGGGATCAGAAGAAAATCTTTCCCCCTTGAAGAACCCAGCTATTTATTTAGCTCATTTATTATCGCCTCTCTCCCTCCTTTTCCCGCTCGCACGGGCTGCCTGCGCGGCTGCGGGCAGAGGCTGCATCGCCTCACGCCTCGGCCGGAGCTGCCGAAGGTTTTGCACCTTGTCCCGTGTCGAGCCCA
>NW_009737347.1:4945-5299 GCF_000703405.1 Apaloderma vittatum
CACGCTCTACCCACACGGCAGCTATTGAGCACACAGCTGAAGCACCTTCAGCCAGTTGGTGTTTTACCGAAAAAAATCAAGGGGATAATTGCTTAATTTAAGGTGATTTATTCCATTAAGTAACTCTTTACCATGGGCCTTTTTCAGACGTTCAAGTGTATTTTTCATTAGTGCTACATAATAAAATAATTGCAGACATAGGATGAAATTTGTCCTTTTTTTTCCCCCTCCCAGCAAATCGTGCTACAGAGAAGCACGTCTCTCCTGCCCTTTCTGCCACACACCTGGGCACCTGCAAGCGCCGGGTGCCACAGCACGCCGGGGCGACCCCGGGCGAGGATGAGGATGCTGCCG
>NW_009737348.1:0-9072 GCF_000703405.1 Apaloderma vittatum
AAGAAAGAAAGAAAGAAAGACAGAAAGAAAAGAAGAATACCCCTCTCATGCACAAGTTTGTGGAAACATGTCCTCCGCCGCCTCCTGGGCCAGGCGGGACTGTCGAGCCGCACCGCCGAACGGCAGGCAAAGCGGGGTTTGGCATTGTTGGTTTTTTCCCCACAGATGCCTAGATCGTAGGCATCCAGTGGAAACGGCATCTGTAGGTCACTTGTAAAGAAAACCTCCTCCGTTCATGACCCTTATGTCTCCAAAATCAAAGGTGCATTGGCTCCGTTTACTGCCAAAAGGACACAGGGTTCAGATCCGAACTTTACGGTGCAGTGAGGGTTAGGGGAGTGGGGAAGCCCTGCTCATTCAAGGTTAATAAAAGAGCTGAATTTGAATCTTCACGTCAAAAGGGCAGGAGATGCTGGAGGCAGAGATTTAGTTCAAGCCCAGCTTTAGTCAGTGCAGAAGCTTTCTCCAAGAATGAGCCTCTGACTTGTGAAACTTGCAGACAGATCCATTCATCTGAAAACAGCTGGTTGCTTTTGGTGATCTTGCTAGCCAGCTCCTGATTATTTTCATTTAAACAAAGAGTTCTGCTTATTCCAGGCTCATCTGCTCTTCTTACTTTTTAATTGCAGAGAAGTCAAAGTAAAGCAGGCCTTGACAGTAACATTGGCTTATAGAACAAACTACAACACAGATAAAATCTATCCCATATGCTTCTGGCCATGCAAATCCCAGATCAGAAAGTAATGACCCCGATGGCATGTCTCTCTAGTCCTTTAGCTATCAGCAGGGACTGAGGAAAAAAGTTCTCTCAGCCCTGAAGAGTAAGTTGTAGATTTTGCCTGACAGTGTCAGTTGAAGAATGAAGGGGGACCCATCTATGAGCAGTAGTGCACTGGAGCAACTAGTGAATATCTCCAGTGCAGTAGCCTGGGTTCTTCCACCAAACACCATCACCCTGAAACTGTTTACCAAACATAAGGACCCAGCAGTGACTGTGGATCCTTTGCTACTGTCCCCACAAAGACAGAGGGGACAGTCCTGGCATAGACAGGTTTCTGGCTGCTAAAAGTATAACTTATTACTCCTGACAGCGCCATGAGAATGTTTTGCAATGTAATACAGCAGACAATAAGGTCCAAACCTAGCTAATACTTGGAACTGTACTGGTGTAAGCAGAAGTGGACTATTTTCAAAACAGGATTTCTCAAAACAGAGTTTAGTCAGCAGTAACTTTCCCTGACTCTCACCAGACAAGTGAGACATGCAGGTGGAGGGTACCAAAGAAGCAAATAGCCAAAACATTGGGGTAGGGACAACTAAGTGAGCTGGCTGCAAATAGGAGATACGTGTTTGATGATTAAGCATACTGCAAAGGAATCCTCAAGTATTTGACTCGCTCTCCTCCTCTTTACTATAAATAATTTCCCTTTCCAAGCAGAAGCAAGACTAAAACTCTTGTGTTGAGCTCCACTTGAACAGCTACATCACTCTCTAAAAAGGAAGGCAGGAGAAGAAAACCAGTGATTCCTCATTCAGTTCTCTGTTGGCACGAAAGCCTGCTCTCCAGTTGTGGAGGAGTCTCCTGTCCTGGCAAGGAGCACATTACAAGGGTAAACCTCATGTTGGGGCTGATCCAGTCCCTGCTAAAGACAGGAGGAACATATGCCACTCGTGTGTCTGGGACTCCTGAATGAGACTTTTCCTTTTCACAGAAAAGGTAGATGACATCTTTCCTCCAAAATCCACCACTGTTCCTGCACTGATGGCAGTGAGAGGATAGAGTCAGATGATCACAGTTTTTCTCTTTTTTTGTGAAACATCACCTGACCCTGCTCAACAGGAGAGATCATGGTAAAAGCATCAGGAAATTTCCAAAACTCTTCCCCATTGCTGCACTTGTACATGCACACCGATAGGAACCACAGAAGGAGGATAAGGAGAAGGGTTTCTACTGATCAGACAACGCAAAGGATGCAAAATTTGATATTCCTTATAAAAAGGCATGTCCCCAGAGGAAAAGTAGAAGTCTTAGGTATAAAATACCAATGATTGTATGAATGTAAACAGCTACAAAGGGATCAGAGACTCCATGGACAATGCTTCTTTATCTTTCTGCAGAGGCTTCCATCATCACCATAGCCGAGTTTCTCTGTATTTTCTCTTGGGTACTTTTTGGCACTGTGTTGTGCCTAGTTTTGAATTAAGCAATGATTCTTTTGCCTTTTATTTTGGGACTCTATTCCACAATTAATCCTAGCCAGCTTTTTCAAACAAGAAGTTCACATGTCAGGAAAATGACATAATTGTTTTTCTTTACAGTTTTCATGACATGTTCAAACTTCCAGTAGAAAAAGGTTGTGTTCTTCATTTATGCAAACCACATTTTATAGATGATTTATTAAACATTTATAAGCTAAGTAATTATGAGAACCACAGAAAGTGCTGAAATTCTTAAAACTTATTGCACAATCTTCAAAAATTTAATCTTATTTTGAGGGCCAAGGCAGCCATCTCATCTTCACAGCTGTCTATAAAGCACCAAGCTCAGATAATTCCCAGCAAGTAATAACTGAAGTTTCATGCCTGGAAAGCTTTTGGTGGTATTCAGCCTTAACTTTAAATCTCAACATCCTGTTCTACTTGTATGCTTTCTACAATGCAAAATTATCTCTTGCTTTGGCATTTAACATGAGTTGCACATGCAAACATCAGGCACAGTTAATTACATCAGTAATCTAGGTCCTGCTTAGCTATAGTTTCTTTATACAACTTATTTTCTTCTTCATAAAAATAAAATAATGTCTACCTGGGGAAAAAAATGCCATTCAACAGAGCTTTATATTGAAAAGACCCCAAATTATTATCATACTACTAACTGTCAAAGGGTTCTTGTCAAACAGCTGCAATGTAACTTCCTTAATTTAGTGGATTTTCTTTAATTAAGGTGATATGATTCACCATTCCATTTCATGGTTTCTCTGGGGATGTAAAACCAGTGTCTCTGCTGCCAGTATTCTTTCAGAAATAGAATGGCAATACTTTACTTGCTTATTTTGAAGGTAAATATATGTTTGTGTTTCAGGAGCTGATGTCAGACAACAATCTCTGCCAAAACGCTCATCCCTTTTGTTAAAAAGTTCCTAACCAATGTGCTAGAAAAGTGTCCAGAAATGAAAAAAACCACATTCTCCCAGAGTTGCAATTCTCATTAGTGTTTGAACATAGTATATTCTCATAACAGGAAGCTTAATATTCACATTTTAGAGGACAGTTCATGCTTTGCAGAGTGCATATCAGGGAGTGCTTGCTCACTGTTGAAATATGGTTCTCTTTCTAGTGGATGCCATCAGACTGGTAGATTACCCTTTACAAGTCATTTAGGGAACACATTGTCACAATATACATTTGGTCAAAAATAGATCAGTCTCTAGTATAACTAATAAGAACATTCTTAATATACATTAGGAAGGAAATAAAAAGAGTGCTGATTCCCATGCCTCAGAAAATCATTCCAGCATAAATCAGTTAGAGGAAGATTTTTCTTTCCTGACTTAATGAACATCTATGAACTTCTTTCACCCTTCACCTATAATGGCTATGGTTAGAAATAAAGCAGAGAGACAAACAGCTGGCCATGATAAGAGTCAGAAACAAATGGAACAATGGAATAATCAGTTGTCCCAATATAATCTCCTGTCATATTTTGTCATGCAAATAATGTCAGATTAAACCGAATTTGTACTCAGAAGGATTAATCTGACAAATTTAACCCACACTTGACATGACCATTTGATTATGACAAGGAGAATATAACTTAAAACAGAAGCCATGGGGAACTGTAAACTGAGGAGCTGGTTATGGGCATCTAGGGAGCCTTTCAGTGATCATCTAGGTAATGGTATCATGTAAGGTTTGCACAACTGATGCTTAGAAAGATGTAGACAGAAGCACACACATTGAAATGATGTCACTTTATCAAGTTTCACAAGATTGGGAGAGTATGTAGGAAAAAATGAGGACCAAGTAACAAAAGTAGAGCAGAATTTAGTAAAGCAAAGTCATGTACTTAGTGATTAATAAGAATTTCTTTGTTACACTAGGAACTGAACCACAGATGACAAAGAAGGGAAAATGTGCAAGGGTAGTATTTAATTATAAACTGACACATAATCACATGTGAAAATATCACTGAAAAGGACTACGTAATTCTAGGCAAGGTATATTCCAGTCAAATATGGGAAGCACAATGACTATTTCACAGGACATTTGAGAGCTGCTCTCCAGACACTGTAATTCCGGCCACCCACATTAAAAAAATAAAATAATTACCATCAAGCCCAAAATTTAAACTGAAACCAATGCAGAGAAGGGCTAATAAGGTGACTAGGGAAGTGGAGACAATATTTTACTAGAGGACATTAGCAGAGCTTGGCTTCTTCAGCTGAACAAAGCCAAGGCTGAGGCACAGCAAATTGCTTTCTATATGGAGTCAGGAAGTGCTAGAGAAGAAAACTTGAAGTTTGCAACAGGAACAAATGGGCATAAACTGGCTATTGAAACAATTTAGCCTGGATATTCTAAGAAGGATGCACATCCTCAGAAGAGCTGTTTACAAAACAGTTTTCCAAAAGCCATTTTCGGCTCTTGCTCCAAACTGGATTTAGATCAATGCCTGTTCAGAACAATGCAGGATTACGTGATGTTGGGCCTGTGACAGTAGCAAGGTGTCCACCTCAGACCTATCTTATTAATGAGGAAGAACGCTAAAGCAGATTCACTGAAGGAAAGGCCTCATACTATCTTTAACATTTATCGAGACAGAAGATGTCAGGTTCTAAAAGCTAAGTTGCTGCACACTGAACAAATGCCATAAATTTACCTGCTGTGGACTTGCATGCTGGGACTGTTTGATGTACGGTGGTGTTTTAAGTATGGTGCTGTTGTGCAGGTATGGAGGTCTCTCACCATCCTTTCTTTCCTTTGCAGATGTTTGCGAGGCTTTAAATGTGACAGTCTCACCAGGACCAACAGTGCGATATTCGGAGGGAGATAATGCTACCCTTTACTGCCACATTTCTCAAAAGAGAAAGACAGACAATTTGCTGGCTGTGCGGTGGGTCTTTGCTGCATCACCTACCCAGGAGTACCTGATGATCAAAATGACAAAGTTTGGGTCTGTCCAGTATTATGGAAATTATACTCATAATTTTCACAAGCAAAGACTTCATCTTCTTAAAGAGAAACATGGAACTATGTACAAATTTCTTATTTTAAGCCTCCAGCAAACAGATCAAGGGCATTATATATGCAAAGTCCAGGAAATTGGCAAGCACAGGAATAAGTGGACAGCATGGTCAAATGGCACAGCAGCTACTGAAATAAGAGGTGAGAGACTACTGATTTTGATTCTGTCATTTTTCTTGTCCTGTCATTCCTTTATTTTCTTTCCTTGCAACTTCATCCATAAGACATTTGAAGTTATTTTTAAATATTATCTGTTGATATGAGAAGAAAATCTAATACTCAACTTCTTACACATTGCAATTTAAACATTATTCAGCCCGTAATATACTGTAAAGAAGAAAGATTGGTGATTTGTAAAAGCTACTTTATTTCTTTTGCCTTTTAATAGAATAGCTGTAATTAAAACTCCTTTACATTCAGCTACAGGTCTTTATAACTTTGCTAGTGGGAATAAACAAGTGCTTTTATTATTTATACAGAGACACATAAAAAGAGAAAAATTAACTTATTTTCTGAAGAATATGCAGTGAGCCAGACAGAAGCATTATATTTTGGAACTATATGTTGCTTCTCTCGTGGTGTTTTCTTTGCTTTTAGTTCTAGTCTAGCAGGAGTTGATAAGTAGCATTTCTGGTATCTCTTCGGTACTTTTGTTTATATCACTCATAGCCAGAAAGCTGATATTGACCTTCAGATAAAGAAGTAGCCAGCAACGAATGAGGGTTTTAAACCAAGTTGAAAACAAGCCTTCTCTTTGGGATGGGTCAGCTCAAACCTAACACTACGCAGTCAGAGATGAGTGAAGCTGGATTTAGAGAGCGGACTCCTCTGAAGAGGTGATTGATCTCAGCAGTTGTGCAGTTAGTGCAAGCTGGCAAACTAGCCCCCTGCTTGTGGCTTTATAAACAGAAAAGTTGATTTCCCACAGAGCCAACTCTAAAGATAATGCCAAAAGTCAAGGGTGACTGCTTGATCCGTAGGTCTGGGTATTCAAGACGCTCATCCACCAATCACAGAAAAGCTTGTGGGAGGAAACTATACTGCATGACGTTTCTGCCATTCCTGTTCATGCTATTAGGTCCCAGAAGTTATTCATGTAGTTGGGAAACGCTAATCCCACTTAACTCCCTTATGTTTTGGCAAAAACAGCCCTAGCTCTCTTCTGAAACTAATTTTGGTCTGAGGGAGCTCCACTGACTACAGGCCTTTTCAAGGTGGTTTTGAACATGTTTATGTAGTCTTAATCCAAAACACATTAACTCGACACCAATTTCATGAGTGTCATTGAGGTTTCTATACTACTTTTGAATTATAAGCACAGCAGGAAGGGAAAGGTGGCAATAAAAAAAAATAAAAATCTTTTTGAGTGTATAGCTATCCTGTGGATAGCTCTCAGATGTCACAAACTTTCACGTTGATCTATCAGAAGTTTCAGAACAAAAATGTGAAAAATACAATATAACAAGAGATAAAAAGAGCAGGTTCATGTTGACGAGCAGTATTTAAATCTGCCTTGAGAAATCATGGCATTTAAATAATGTAGTTATGTAATGTAATGATTATTACTAGCAATGATGAAAGACACTAACAGTCCAAAGCTGAAATTCTGTTTGGATTAGTAGCAAAGACCATGGATCAATTTTAAAAAGCAGCAAGAAAATCCTAGCCTAAACTATTTGGTCTTACCAGGCCTGCAAAACTTGTCTGGAAAGCCTCTAAGACATTCATATGGGATTTCCTCTGCTTCCTGGTTGCAAACAGTCAGAAATATAAATAATGACAGAGCAGGACCCAAGTCCACATGGGAACTCCAATCCCTTGCCTGTCTTCACCAGGGAAATACCCACCCTTCCAACACCCAGACCCATGCTTCTTTTGCGCAGAAGACCACAGAACCAGGACTTCAAAGAAAACTCCTCCAAAGTTCATTAGACTCCTAGATGCTAGTCAGCAGAGCAATCAGTACCATGGGTCAAAAACGTAATCCTGAAACCAAATGTCACCTGTAATTCATAACCTGGTATTCTAAAGAAACTAAAGCCTACATGATCACACTGTGGAGTGATTTTAAGGAGGTAATGGTCTCAAAGATATTAAGATTGTACAAGTAATATGAAATTGGCTGAGAGGAAGGCAGAGAAGATCTGTATGATCTTCCTCACTGAAGAGCTATAAGAACTAAAAATGTAGTTATTATTCTTGAGTGGCCATATGCCCAGTAACCTTCCATGCTGCAGTCAGTTATTTGGACTCCTGGACATACCACAGAAGTCCAGTACTAAGGTTGTTGTGGAGAGGGTAGCCATTTGGGTATAGAACACAGCTTCACAGCTCAAAGAACAGGTCCTTGTTCAATTTTTGTTGCCATTTTCACTCTTCTGTTTTTAAAGAGGAAGGAGTAAAAACACTAGAGCCCAACATTTCCTGAACTCAGCTGTTTTAATCTCTGGAGGGCATTAAGTGTTACAAGTGTGGACCCCATATTGAGTGGCTGGAGCCAAGACAGTGGTTAGTCTTGCAACCACATAGGGATGTGAAATGAAACTTTATTGCGTGCATGATTTAGCCCTACAGGCTTCAGGCATTAGCTTGCTTCACACTCAGCAGTCACTCTTCCCTGCTGCTGCTGCGCTTGGCTGGGAACTGGCTCTGCTCCTCCTCTCCTGGTCTCTGCCTCCTTCACCCCTCTGGATTTGGCTGAAAAGAGACATTCAGCCGCCATCAAGAAGGAACTTGCAAGTGGGAGGGCTGACCATCCCAACTGCCTCAGCCTCCCTTCTTGGCGAAGGGGCAAGGCTGGTGGCTGGTGTGGTGAAGGGAAGTCAAGGTTCTCATTTCAATCTACAAAGAACAAGCAGTTCACACACTGTGCTGGGGGAGGACAGGATGAGAGGCTGAGAGTAACTGCTAGGTGTGTTACCTGGGTTAGCTCAGTCAGTTGAGTGTGGCGCTAAGAATGCTAAGGTCACAGGTTCGATTCCTGTTCAGTCCCCACGTGTTGCCTGATCTAGTTGAGAGGTGGCGTCCCTGGCGGCAGGGAGGCTGGATTAAAATGACCTCTAAGGTCCCTTCCAGCTTAGGCCATTCTATGATTCTACTTGCAACAGCATCTCAGATGGTCAGGGCTGAAGCTTGCACATCTACAAACAAGGCTAGGAGGCCATGGTACAATCCCAAAGTCTCCTAGAGGGTAGATTACACTTTTTCCCAGTCCTTTGGAGAAGAATCTCAGAGGGTAACTTGAGAGAAGGGAGCTAGAGAGGTCTGGTGTCAAGAGACACAGAGAAGCAGCAAAGGAGGAGAGTGCTGTTTCAGCTGGGGGCTTGAACAATCAACTCCTTCAGAAAAGGAGATCAGATCCTCTGCACCAGACCAGACCAAGGGTAGTACACTGAAAGATAGAATGAATAACAAGTAATGCATTTCTTGCATGAAGGACTTGAAAAATAAAGCAATAGATATATCCAAGGAGTGCGGAACAAGTAGCAGGCTTGTAGAAAAAGAAAAAATAAATTGGATGGAGAATAAGTTTTAGGATTTTCCTGTGATGATATCATTTTGTAGGGCAGGTCAGGAGTTTAAAGAGTGTTTTCTCATTCACTGAATGACAGACTTTCTTAAATGCCTGTAGTGGAACACATGGATTTGTCGTGATTGCTTGGGGAAAAAAAAAAAACAACCAAACAAAAATCATGTTCCAGGTAAACTGCAGCAGAAGAAAAAGCAATGTAAAATATTGCCAGACCACTTGTCATATGCCTCCCACTCCCCCCCCCCAACAAAAAAAAAAAAAAAGCCACGGGAGCCCTTCCCACACGGCCCAGCTTT